>NW_027532599.1:1521552-1686389 GCF_008692635.1 Crocuta crocuta
TCATTTCCTAATATTATATTTATATTTAATATTAGAATAGTAGTATTGTTTAATTTAACAAAATTAGCATAAATGCATTTTAGCAACTACTTCAAGGTCAGAACTTCTAACAGGTGATGGGGCATTGAAAGGAGAAGGTCCATGGGAAAATACTGCCAAGGGCGCGGTAGCCAAGTGGCCGAAAAGGGGCCAAGACTCTGGTGGGTAGGAGCGGCCTGAGGGTTCTGGGCTCCTGAAGGAGAACAGTTCCATACATGCTCATCTAACAATAATGTCACTGAGTTTAAAAGCGGTGGAGACCTGGTCCTGGAGATCAGGCTAGAGACCTACAAACTGAGGCCCCAACACTGTTTCTCTCAACTATACTGTTCATCATCATAGGAACACAGTCTGTGGACCAAAACTACCAAACCATGAACAGTTTGGATTTTTAGACAATTTATAGCTGCCACAAGTTTAAGGAGAACAGCTGAGATGCATTTTATTTGTTCATTGATATGAGTAGGGTTTATCACATGTACACCATGTCCAAGTACAGCAGGCCTGATGGCCCAGCCAGGCAAGAAAACCATTTGGATGAACAAACTGTGTGATAATAAGGGAGACAAGAAAAAACAAACAACAAAACTGGACCATATACTATCTCTTGTGCAGAAAACAACGGATGCTATAAAATTCCATTGAACATAATTTGGACTTCCTTCTGGCTCTCCTTCATGACTCACTTGGCCCTTTCAAGACCGTGCACCTCCTCAGTGGTATCAGTCCCATAAAATAAAACATTTCCTCTGCACATGTGCGGAGAGACTTGCAAAAGTGAGATCAGGTCAACCTGGAGAAACACAACCTTTTAAACTATAACTGAAATCTTAAAAAATAAAGTCTCACTGTAGTTTCATTTTGCCCACCTTCTCCCATCTCTTGCAAATTTAGAAAACAGCTACAATAACTGGTTTGTTACCTAAAAGAATTTTAATAAGAAGCCATCAGCCTCAAATAAATGTGGCAGTTGCAAAGAGACTGTCCAGGCAAATTTACATGGGGAGATGTTCAGAGTGACAAATTATTGAAGTTGTTTAAAGTTTACAATCACAGATAGTAGAGGCAAGTTAAATACGGAGCCCTGCATTATCTGAAGAATAATTACAGTATGACCAAGCTAGGTCCAAAAGCAGTGCAATTATTAAACAAACAAAAACATGGTCCTTTCAAAAGTCAAATGCTTGCTTAAGAACTTAAACAATACTACATTGGCACATATTTTGGAAATGGTGAAGGACTACACACACCATTCATCAACTTAATGAATGCCAAAGAGAACTGAAACTAGCAACTATTAGTTGTTACTATTACTTGAATAGTTTTCATAAGAATAATGATTATTGGGGGCACCTGGGTGGCTCAGTCGGTTAAGTGTCTGACTTCGGCTCTGGTCATGAGTTCAGGCCCTGTGTCGGGCTCTGTACTGACAGCTTGGAACCTAGAGCCTGCTTCAGATTCCATGTCTCACTCTTTCTGCCCCTCACCCATTTCCTCTCTCTCAAAAAGTGAAAACCAAAAAAAAATTTTTTAAAGAATGATGACTATTATGAATTGATGCTAATCATCAGGGCAAAATACCTCTTAACCATTATGATACAGAATTAAGTAATCTTTCAAAAGTAACTAAAGCCTCTACTATTGGCAGATCAATACATTATTAGTAGCTCTTCCCTCTAGAAATTTTGGGATTTATATCCTGCATTTATAATAGGAACAGAATAACAAAAAGCAGCAATGGTGACTGGAAGCTTAAACATAAAGCTCCAACATTAAATACATGTATTTGTATATTACTCCATGAACACAAAAAAGTGCATTAATAGACACTGGAAATTCTTTTCTGTGCTAAGCATCCCAACCAAAGGATTAAAGTGCTCGCTTCGGCAGCACATATACCAACCAAAGGATTAAAATTTTAGTAGCATAATATCAATAATTAAAAATATCATCTATATTTATTTATTGTGTACACAGCAAGGGAAAATATTAAGATCACATGATTGTTAACTTCTAGTTTCTTTATTATCAGAGTAGATACTCTAAACATTTCCTTTCTGTTTGAAAATGAGTAGGAAGACTGGAATGAATTAGCAATTTTCTCAGAAATATGGCAGAGAATACATTTTACTTGGTGATAGAGGTAAAACACTATTTGTGTGTGTACTTTAAAATAAAAGCTGTAAAAGTTCAGCAGGATTTTCAGCATGGAGAGGCCTGTAGGTCACCCAGATCTTGGATACCAGATCTCAATAGTCCACATCTGACAAGGGAACAACAGCCATGGCATTCTGAGTTCTAAAAGAAGAAAGCATAGATACTCCACCCAAAAGAGCCAAGTAGGAAGCCAGTGACTATACCATGAACCATAACTGGTAATCATAACCTCAAAGGGGGTTTTGTTATCTCTCTAGGGGATTTTGCAGGGGTACAAAGCAGGAATGAAACATTACACAGAAAAAAGAAGATACGATTTTAGAATGATAATCATATATTTCAAAATATTTTGAAGTAAGTCATATTTTCTGTATGTCTTCTCTTCTCTCATTATTACTTGCCTATTTGCATGAAAACAGACACCTTACCAATATGTGTCTGGCTCCCGCGGCTCGGGCTCCACCTGAACCCTTAATCTTCCCTTTGTGACATAAATCCAGTCACTGTGGAAATCATTCCATGCCATGGACAGAGGATTACAGCTACAAGTAGGCTGTAGGCGGCTAGAACAACAGATGAATACTACTTGGCAACCCAAAGTCTGGAGCAGAAAGTACTGAGAAAAGAAATTACAATATAAATGGCAAAGTCACCGCAGCCACAGATCTATGGTTAACACCACCATTACCAAAGGTTGAGGCTGAGATTTGTGAGATGATGTACCAAGTGTTCTTTAAACTCAGGTTTGTGGGCAACATCAAATTATCATTAAGAAATTTACAGGCATGTCAAAATTATTACTAGGAGACCTAATCTGGTCAAAGACTCTGTCTTGAGTATTCCTTGCAATGAGTAAGAATTCTAAGTCTCTTCCTTATAAGCTCTGAGATTTTGGGCCAGTGAAGACAACAACATAAACTTTACAACATAGGTGAGTAACTAAGTAGCTGGCTCTGGGCATGGAACAGAGTGAGGATTCTGCACTGACCGAATTACCATTTGAGGGGGCACATGGGTGGCTCAGTCAGTTAAGTGTCTGTCTGACTTTGGCTCAGGTCACGATCTCACAGTTTGTGGGTTCAAACCCCACATCAGGCTCTGCACTAGCAGTGCTTGGGATTCTCTGTCTCCCTCTCTCTCTGCCCCTCCCCCGCTTATTCTCTTTCTCCCCCCACCCGTGTCTTTCTCTCTCTCAAAATGAATGAATGAATGAATGAATGAATGAATGAAAATAATTTTTAAAAAGAACTATCATTTGTGGAACACTTGGGGTCATCTATCATGTTACTCAGGTTAACAATGCGTTTCCTTCTTCAAGGCATCCTGATTATTTAAGTTTGTCTTCATCTGTTAATATCAGCATCAAATGCTCTTGTTCCTCATTATTCGTGGATTCCATAATGTGAATTTGCCTACTTCCTAAAGTGTATTTGTGCTCTCAAAACAAACACTCATGGCACTCTCACACTCATTTGTGGACATGCACAGATGGGTGGAAAATTTCAGCCACCCCAATGCGCACCTTCTAAACTAAGGCTGAACTAGGCAATGCTGTGACTTTTTGATTCAGCCAGCTCTCACACTGCAAACCAGTGTCTCTTAGTCTATTTAGTGCCACAGCGTTTGCATCTTTGCGTTCTGTTGGTGACTTCACTGTTTCATATGTAGCACTCAAGTGCTGTCTCTCACTCAGTCCTAACTACAAGAAGGTTGTGATGTACCTTACAAAGAAAACACATTTGTTAGAGAATTTTCATTTAGGCACACGTTATAGTGGTGTACGTGAGGTCAATGTTAATGACTCAACAATTAGTTACATGCAGAAAAAGGAAGGAAGAGGAAATTCTCAGGTCTCTTTGTGAGGCTGGTCTGGAAAGTGCTGAAGTCACATTTATAGTGGCTTAATTTATGGGTTTCTGAGATAAATTAAAAAAAAATTTTTTTAAAGCACAGTGGACAGCACAGTGGTGAGTGGTGTGGTTGAAACCCAAAGAAACTTCTGGCCATGTAACCTGCATCAAAAAACGCTTAAGTCCACCTCAGTCCCTGCATCATTATAATTATAAAAAAATATTGTATATAATTAATTAATTATAAAAAATATTTCTTTATTTACTTACATTTATATATAGAAACTTATACAAGGTTATGTACTTAACAGTGGATGCAATGTTGTGACCAGAGGCTCACAGGAACTTAACTTATTTCTCCTAAGAGCAATGAAACCAGTAGCAGTTAATTCACTGTTAATGGGGACGTTATGTTAACACAAATACCACACAAGATGAGAAGGAACTATATGTAAAATATTTAAAGACCGTCTACCAATTCAAATATCTACTATATTGCAGAATTCCCAGATGCAAATACAAGGTACCAAGTTAGATCTGAATTTCAGAAGAATAAAAAAATGTTTTAATGTAAATATTTCCCATTCAATATTTGAAACTCAAATTTAACCAAGTATCTTGTATTCATTTTTTTTATGTTTATTTACTTTTGAGAGAGAGAGAGAGAGAGACAAAGCGCAAGTGGGGGAGGGACAGAGAGAGAGGGAGACGGAATCCAAAGAAGGCTCTATGCTGTCAGCACAGAGTCCGACGCAGGGCTCGAGCCCATGAACTGTGGGATCATGACCTGAGCCAGTCAGACACTTAACCTACTGAGCCACCCAGGCGCCCCCAAGCATTCTTACTTGCTAAATCTGGCACCGCATTAGGGCCAAGCCATCTCTTAACCTACATATCTAAATAACAACTGTCCTCACTTCCAACACTTTCATTTCTAATCGAAAAAAAAATTTTAATTTAAAGTTCTCACTCTTTGCTGTCAGATTGAATCTTCTCTCTCCGATTCAAATTCTTCCAGCACTTTGATGCTATATTCTTTCCTTAGTGTTATGTATTGAAGAATAATGAAATGTACACTTTTGTAGCCTTATTTTCCTTGAGAATTTGTTCTCCCAGAAATGTAAAATGCCAACTTCATTCCTGAGAGAATACTGCATTAAAGAGAAAAAAATGCAGGTGCTAAATCTAAAGGGTTAATCTTACTTCTCAAAAAGTACAAGCAATTGTATATCTCAATGTAAATATGAAAATGTCAATGTTCTCTATCTAAAAATGCAATAACTGCTCTAAACTGGTGCTATTTAAAAACACGATACATAACACATAGTCACTGAACTTATTAGCATTCGGTTTGCTAGTTCTAAAGAGAAATTATCACTTGCACCACTTGCTTTACCACTCAAGCCCTAGAATTCCTATGAGGCTCTTCTCTCATCTATAAAGTTCTTTTCCCCCAAGATTCCATACTTACAGCCTCCAGAATGAGGGTCTGCCATATACACGAAAGGGACAGACAGCTATACCTAATGGGCATGACCACCATTCACCTATATCCATTTCGCCTGTACTTCCCGGCACAAGGGAAATTCTTCTCTCAGTCCCATTTTTGGGCTGCCCTTAGGTTCGCTGCAACCAGAGCCATCAGAGAGGAAGCGATGGTGCCATTTCTGAATGGCATTTAAATGGAAGCATTTAATTGTTGGTGCTCAAACCTGCAGCCACTCCTTCCCTGCCACAGTGAGTGCAAAACCACATGCTCTCAAAGGGGACTCATAAGATGAGAACGGCCTGATCGGCCGAGCCAGTGTGCAGAGGACGGCCGTCCAGGAGCAGGGACGAGCGGGCTATGACCCACGGCGAATCCCTTCTGCAGCCTGCGCTTCATGATCCACTGTCTAAAAATGGTTTTCACATTTGAAATGTAATATATGAAAATGACTCTTCCCCCTCTAGCCTTAAGAGTTACTCAATTTTGCCCCTTGCCTCACAGTGCTGAAAATAGTTACTCTCTGGCCTTTTCCAGAAAACTTTGCTAATCCTCACCCTAAAGTTTCACCCAGACCCACAGCAACTTTTGTGTGAGCAACAGATAAACGTGTGTAGCACAAGAGAGATTGGAGTCATCGCAGCGGTGATGGGGAGGTAGTTTCAATACGGTCACTCAGTAGTGACAAAATGCTCTGAGGTTCAGCTTCTGCCTTGTCAAATGGGTGCACATTAAAAAAGATAAAATATGGGGCACCTGGGTGGCTCAGTAGGTTAAGTGTCCGACTTCAGCTCAGGTCATGATCTCACGCTTCCTGGGCTCGAGCCCCGTGTGGGGCTCTGTGCTAACGGCTAGCTAAGAGCCAGAAGCCTGTTTCAAATTCTGTACCTCCCTTTCTTTCTGACCCTCCCCTGCTCACACTGTCTCTCTGTCTCTCTCAGAAATAAATAAAACATTAAAAAAAATTTTAAAGATAAAATATACAAATACACTACTAGAAGTCATAAATGAGCCAGGATGGGAGATTAAACAGACCATGTTGAGGCTCTGTTGAAGGGAAGTTCAACAACGCATCGATTATAAAAGTCTCTTCTCCTTGCTCCACAATTTTGCCCAAGTCCCTATCTAGAATAAATTGGTCAGTGCATGTTTAAATTCTTCCGAGTGTTACTTTTTAACTTTCCTGTTACATCTTTCAGATAGCTGTTGGTAGGCACTATGTCAGCCCTGTGTCCCAACATACACACATCCAAATGGACAGAGTCATGCGTAAATCTACAGTGAAAAACAGCCTACCGCTCATTTTGTATGTCAACTTGGGCAGGTCAAAAATTCAGAGGTGACTTCGTGTGAAATTTCTGCAAACAGTTCCCATCCTATAAACAAATAAGCCGATGTGACCTCAAGCCCAGATTCCTTCAAAGTAGAAATTTCCCTCACCTCTTCTGGTTCTCTCCCTTATTTAAGGTGAGAGGTTTTCTGCTGGGTATAGTTCTTGGGGCTGA
Organism: Crocuta crocuta; assembly: GCF_008692635.1. NCBI lineage: Eukaryota > Metazoa > Chordata > Mammalia > Carnivora > Hyaenidae > Crocuta > Crocuta crocuta. The sequence continues at coordinate 1,528,590 of NW_027532599.1, forward strand.
TTATTCCCTATGATGCTGCTTCTCTTAAGAAGTGTCTGCATCTGGGGCGCTTGGGTGGCTTAGTCGGTTAAGCGTCCGCCTTTCGCTTAGGGCATGATCTCGCGGTTTGTGGGTTCGAGCCCCGCGTCGGGCTCTGTGCTGACTGCCAGCTTGGAGCCTGGAGCCTGTTTCAGTCTGTGACTCCCTCTCTCTCTGACCCTCCCCTGCTCACGCTGTCTCTCTCTCCTAGAAATAAATAAAACATTAAAAAAAAAAAAAAAAAAAAGAAGTGTCTGCATGAAATTACTGCCCAGAAGTTAAGGATTTATGGATTTTAGGAAACACCATCTCTCATTTCAAAAGCCAACCCCAATTTTATTTACGTGTTCAGTCTGAACAATCCCATCTAAGTAAACAACGTACTGGTCACAGAAAACAATGTGGAGCAGATTATGTTGTATTTGTAATAATTCACTGATTAGAGGTGGAAAATTCAGAAACATATGAAATAAAGTCCTCATTTAGGAAAAGGATGTTAAATAGTGCCGAGAATGTACGTAAAGTTCTGGGAGGTTCTCGTTAATAGGAAAATGCATCACAGACCCAGAGTGAGGTAACTGCCATTTTCAGGTGTAATTTCTAACACATCCACGTGGATTAGTTCCCTGGGTGTGACATTCTGTAGGAGGCTTTGCTGTGGGAGGAGACTGGGCAACAGAATTGGGAGAAACAGGTTCGAATACTGTTGGGAACTTCATGTTCTTTGTGCTCATTGTCTATTTTTGAGCGTAACACTTCCTATGCTCTTTAGAAAGTGAGTATATGGAACCCCTTTCACTGTGTCTGAGCAAGACTTTCATTATGGAAAAATCATGCTTAAGCAGAGCTGTTTAAAAACTTTAAGAAATATTTCTAGCACGCCTCCGCTAACTTGCCATTTTACGCAAGTAGAACATATTCGTTAATATAGAAGAGCCTGAGGATGCAAAATGGATACATATCCATGAAATATTAGGTAACAAGCAATTATTATTATTATTATTATTATTATTATTTATAGTTTGGATGCCTTGCACGTAGAGTTTTCTCACTACTTCACAGACACACAGATTGAGATGCCCCCTCCCCGTGCATAATGTGCTGCCCTGGGCCATCCTCAAACGTCCCCTTATCTAAAGGTCCAATGCTCTGAAGTTCTTCATTGACCGTAACAGCCACCCTCTCTCTCTCCAGGTTTCTGGAGTTTTACTCTCTTACCCTTGTCCGAGTTCTTGGCAAGCCCGGCACCACCATCTGATAAATCATTTTGCCAGTCTCCTACCCCCAGCTGGCACGCCAGGCTCCCTGTCCTGTGCCCTCCGTCCCTGCACCTTACACCCCAGGCTGGCCCAGAATCACTTGCATCCTGTGTCCTATCTGCTCACGGGTGGGCACAGGCATGCCAGAGAATGCGAAGAAATAAGAGGACACAGCATCGAAAAATGACAAGGGAAGGACCAGCACCAAGCACAGTGAGCGCTGGGGAGCAAGAGCGTCCCAGCTGAGAAGTAGGCCAAGGCATCATCAGAGCCCAGACTGGAAGAGGAGGTAAGGTCTTTGCAAGCAGATAGAAAGTTGGGAAGATACTGGTAAAAGTCCATGCAGTCATATGTACTTTGAGATTTAAAAGCAGCTACAAAATCTTGGTTAAGCTACATTTAACTTTTTTTTTTTTAATGTTCATTTATTTATGAGAGAGAGAGAGAGAGAGAGAGAGCACCCGCATGAGTGGGGGAGGGGCAGATAGAGAAGGAGACACAGAACTGAAGCAGGCCCCAGGCTCTGAGCTTCAGCACAGAGCCCAATGAGGGGCTCAAACTCACAGACCACAAGATCATAACCTGAGCCCAAGTCAGACACTTAACCCACTTAGCCACCCAGGGGTCCCTAAGCTACATTTAACTTGCTAACAAAAAAAAAAAAAAAAGCAATTTTGGGCTATAAGACTTAAACATGAACAAAATTAGAAAAAAGAATGGTAAACGATGAGTATGTGTTTATTTGTTTTACTGAGGTTCCGAAGACCCCAACCCTGGCATCACCTTTGCTATTCTGTGTCAGAATTCTGTGCGTGGTCTAGCCAGTATCTACCTCCCTATTTCGGTATCTTAAAAATATCCAGATTTTCGTTCAGATTCGTTGACTGCTCCCGCATGCAGGAGAAGCCAACCCCATCCCCACCCAAGTAAGGGCCCTCAGTGGCTTAAGCCAACGCCCCCCAGGATATTCCATCCATGGACTTAGATCAAAGAGGGCATACGCCCTACCTCAATCCTGTCTTGAGATATGCTCAGAAGCCAAAACAGCAGTCCTTCCTCATGAAGTGAACGTGAATAGGGAAGAGAGAAACCCCAACAGAGGCTGAAGCTGAACCATGACCAGGAGAGAATATACAAATGTAGTCTAACAGCTTTCCCTTGTCCTAACACATGCCATTTTTCCACAGCAGAAACTTCTAGTTAGAGTGGATTTGGATCTCTGATAAAATAAATCCATCAACAAACTTTTCTTATATTCAAACTCATAGATCAAATCCTTAAGAAATCCATAAGCACCATTTGGGATACTGTGCCAATTTTGCTCATAACTAGGCAAACTTAGCTGCTTGGATACGTAGCTCCTTCTACCTCAAAATGAAATGATGTCTGGTGTGGCGTGGTATTGTATGGTGTGTGTGTGTGTGTGTGTGTGTGTGTGTGTGTGTTTTGTAACAGTGCACCAACCACTTGACGTGCAGGAACTAAAGTAGCCCAAGTGACTAGCGGGACAAAATCAGAAGCTGGGCAAGTCACACAAAGCCCAGAGCTGGGCAACATTTGATCAGTAACTGTGCAGGCCGTCTGGCAGCTTCAGAGAACTCGCACGTAGCACAAGGACAAATTGCCAAATTTAGAAAACCATGGCAGCCAACAGCTGGGATTTCACAGCTTGGAGCTATCCTGAAGCCATGGCCAACTGAGGTAACTGACCTCAGCTTTCCAGTAACCCAAGGAAATAGCAGTGGTGAAGAAGGAGAGGATCCCCCACTTCCTAACCAGTACTCAAAAGTGAGCAACTTTTGAGCACAGTATACCCGCCATATCCAAGAACGTGTGTTGACCTCCCTTCACCCTGCAATCTGACTTCTCTGGGCAGACTCTGACTTGAACTACATCCAGAATTCCCTATGGAGAGTCCTGGCTCTCGGACACTTAGGTGATTTCTGTAAACGACCCTTTGTTCATCCATCTGCATGATCATCATTACTGGTTCTCTGGCTCAGAGAATGCCAAGCACAAATTAAGTTCATATGAGACTTATCCCGCAATCAAAGACGCAGGCTCTGTTTCCCCACAAACTTCACTTGAATAATTTAAGGCCCTGATATGTTATCAATTGCCCTGCAGCCTCCAACTTTGTCAACATTGTGTTCTTTAACATAAAAGTTTCATTTTCAGTCTTTTATTTTCTGTGTTAAATGGCCATACATCTCTGTTAACTGACCAGGATTACACAGCATATGGAATGCCAGACCTCCTCTCTTTGAAATACAATTTCCTTTTGGCTTTTCGCCCAAACACAGTTAAGTAGTATTAGCTGCCCAGGCAGACCTCATCGTCTTTGAGTTAAATACAGTAAGAAGTGCTGATGCTTCTATTTCACTAATATCTTTGCTCTATAATCCTTTATTTTATGACCTGCCCGTGGCTGCTCCCTGAGCTAAGAATTTGCTGTTCATAAAGCGGGGTGACAAGTCTCATCAAATAATGATAAAGAAAATGGTGTTACTGTAGCTTGCACATGAGCTATCAGAACACAATATGAATGTCAATGCTCTAGGCTATGATCTGATCCAATGTAAAAAGTAAAACATTATACTTTCAGCCAACATGAGAAAAACCCAGATTTTTGTTGTTTTAATCTTTTACTCATAAAAAAGACACAGACAAAATCAGCCATGGAGTCATGTCTGAACAGCATGATGGCATCAACGTCCTCATCTCATAAGCTTTTACAGCCTTTCTTGGATTACCAAGCCAAAAGCACAATGAAGAGAAATTCAATTTGAATTGGTGTTAATAATTCTCAAATTGCTTAGCAATGATCAGATCTGGAATTTTAGAAACTGATCATTCTGAATTTTTCTCCTAACAGACACCACTTTTTATTATATTTAACACACACACAAACGTGCGCGCGTGCACACTCTTACATAATAAATCCTCTATGCCAGCCCCATTTTAAGGAGGTTTACAAACACTAATCTATTAAATCTACAACTATGTAGACTAGGTTCTAAATTACCAAAAATTTTTAGATGAAGGAGCTGAGGCACAGAGAGGTTAAGTTAGTTACCCAAGATCACAGAGCTTGTAGGTAGGTGATAAGAGCCAGGCAGTCTGGCTCCAAAGTCTATATATATATCCCTCCCCACACACACTACAACAGGTTTCCTCTTTATATAAAGCATTTAATATAAAACCTAACCTTTGAAATCTTTGATTGACACTAGTTAAATTTTTTAAAAATAGTGGACCAACTTCAAGCAAGATTAAAGGAAAAAGTAGTATATACATATGCACTTTTTACTTTGAAAAAGCCTTAGCAATGTGATAAGGTGGAGGAGACAGATTATGGATGTTGCTTTCTAAACCCTTCCATAAATGAAAAGGGTTTAAAATTTAAATTTCATTTAAATTTAAATTTGGTTTTGATAAGCTTCTTAAAGGACTACTGTTGCTTCCCCGAGGACATATTGATTTCAATCTACTGTCTCTTTCTAGAAAATAGGGAAAGAAAAGGATCTGGTTTTTAAATGCCTATCTCACTTCTCTCCTGAAAACAGGGTTGTGTTCAAACACAAATGACATAAGAGAAGAAAAAGAAGCAGAAAGGTCTGGACAGGGAAACAAGGGATCAGGACAGAGTCTGTTCTGTCACCACCTCTGCTGTCTCTCTGCTTCCTGTCCTGTCCTTAAGGCCCCCCTCCTCCAAACTTAGTCCCACACCCATGGTACTGAGTGTGCTGCCCCCCGACTTCTCCAAAACCTTTCACACTCAATCCAGGGCACTGGCAGCTGACACCTGTGGCTTTTAGTCATTCCTTCTGCTTTTTTCTCTGCTTTTCCCCTTTAAACTAAAGACGGGTTTCTTAAATGTGTTTGTTAGGATGATAATGGCAAATAGTAATAAACTAATAATAACAAAATATTGCTCCCAGACACTATGCTTTCTCATATATTTATTTTTTTAATGTTTTTTTTCCATTTATTTGAGAGAGAGAGAGAGAGAGAGAGAGAGAGAGAGCGCGCAAGCAAGTGGGGGAGGGGCAGAGAGAGAGAATCCCAAGCAGATCAGAGGCCATATTATCAGCACAGAGCCCAGTGTGGGGCTCGAATTCACGAGCTGTGAGATCACGACCTGAGCTGAAATCAAGAGTCAGATGCTTCACTGATTGAGCCACCCAGGCGCCCCTCACATATTTATTTTTTAAGCCTCATAACGGTACTTCCCAGTCAGGTAGGGATGACAGTGAAAACCTTTAACACCAATTAGGATTGTCTGGTCACAAACAATAGGCAGGGTTGGAAGTATGCATACGGCTGGATACCCCCCTGGCAGGAAGTATATCCTGCAGATGATTTTCATTTCACAGATGAAATAACTCAGCTCAGCAGGATGAAGCGACATGCCTAAGATCACATGATTAGTTAGTGTCACACCTCCCAATCACACCAAGGTACATCTGACTTGTAGATGATCTCCAGTTGTGTGGCACTAGTGGATCTTTGAAAAAAAAAAAAAAGCATTTTCGTTTCCAAAACTGTTTAGGACACATGGTGTATTACATTTCCTGTCTTGGACATAAGCAAAGCATAGTAGCACATTAGAGGCTCTGAGATGCCCAGAAAAGATACCTGTTTTGCTTTGCTGAACCCAGAGTTTTTCAAACGCTGGATGGAAAACCACTTCTTCATGCCACACCTCTCAGCAGTAGTCCAAAAACACTGCTGGCCAGTGTGAGTCTGGAAGTGCACACAGTTTTCCAAAAACCTTCCTTGGCCCCTGAGGACCACTCACAATTGGCCGCCATAACTCTCTTTGACTTCGAATGTACAATTATTTAAAAAGTGATGTATTTTCACTGAGACATTTGGTTACCTCCTATTCACTCCTCAGGTCGGGGCTACACAACTGAACTTGTTCTTGGGACCCCAAAGCCACTGAACTGGCATAGCGTACAAGTACTTTTGGGTCCTTTTCTTACTGTATTTCTCTGCTCCACTGAACATTAAGGACACCTTTCTCTCTCTCTCTTGGAAATTATTTTCCTTGTCTACACTCACACCAAAATGTTCTCGCTTGTTCTACTTTCCTCTGTCTTTTCTCCCAATGCTTCCCCCCACTCTCTCAAAAGTATAGGGATTTCCAAGGATTCTACCTTTAGCCGTTTTCTCTTCTAAATCTCCAGTGTAAAGAGGGATAACACAGAGAGTGTAATGATCTTGCTACAGGACGATTTTTCTTAAATCTGAATTCCGCCCCAGATCGCTTCAGCGAGCTTCAGATTCACACATCCCATCACCACCTAGACAATTATGCGTGAAGGAATTGCCTAAACCTCAATCCTAAAAGGTACAAGAATAAAAGCCACCTCCTTACCCCATCTCATGACTGAACTCCATAGACTGACTCTTCTTGTCACCTCTATTTCCACTAGAAGCAACGCCATCACCTGGTAGATTCTACTAGAAATCTGAGAGCCATGTTGCCTGTTCCCTTTCCATCTCCATCCAGGCTCACGCAAAATTATGTCTAAGTAACCATAAAAAAGAAACCAAATAAAGACACTTTTTAGAATGAAAGGAATAGAAGGAGGACTATTAATAATAAAAATGAGGTGACTACTATAAACCAGGGCTGTGCCCAGAGAAACTGAGGTGAAAAGTCATGCAGTCTTTCCTCTTCTCTTGAGAGCCTGAGAACTGTCCATTCCCAGAACCCCCGCAACCAACTCAGGACTGGTCATCCTACCTCGTGGCACATCCTCCCCCAACTGCCTCTTACCAACACGAGCTATCAAATTGAGCCAGTTAAAGCCTAAATTGGGCAGAGTTACTCTTTCACTTAGGACAAAATCTTATTCTGACACTCTCTGTGACAGTCTTAGGCTTTTCCTCCACCTGTATTTTGTGCCTGATGACCCCTCTCTGTGCTAGAATGTCCTTTCCTTTCACCTGTCCTCCTCTCACTGATTTAGTTGGTTCATTTTAGTTATCTCTTAAAATTTAGTCTAAGTATCAACCCTTCTACATAGATTTCCATTACTGCCTCTACCCATCACCTCCTGGTAGATTAAGGACCAAGGCTTGCCCCTTCTTTGTGATGCCACATCAAGCTGTCAACATCTCCTTGTCTTTACCATGTTGCTTTTCATTAACGACTCATCCCTTGCTAAACTGTAAGGAAACTTGTTTATTATATATGTTTGTATGCATGTTTGTATGTGCTTAGGTATTTAATAATAATTTTACCAGTTCCTTAGATCTTTGGGAGTAATACACAGGGGATGGATTAATTCAGCATTAATTAAATGTTGAAAAGTGTTGGAAAATCCTTAGAATTTCTTTCATACTAATAGTCACCACTAGCACTGGAATTGCCAACATTACAGAATTTTAAGTTACTATACTACAATTCATTACCATTTAACCTAATTTATTACACACATACTTTCAAGTAAACAGACTACAAGAGACTTAACAACATTTCAAGTTTAGCATTGTTTTCAAAGGCAGAGGTTCAAATATTACTTTCTAAGTAAAAAGTCAGCTCAACAAGTATAACGAGTAATACACAGAAGTAGAGAGAATGACATTGATAATACACAATGAAAGACCACAATCATGTGAACAAAGGGAATCTTAAGGGGATATTATTCTAAGCAGGAATTTTTAACGAGCCCAAAAGATGATCATAGTGTTACTCACAATTAGGGACAAAAATCTTTCAGATTATACAACCTTCTGTCAAACAGATTTCTGTAAGTCAGATTACAACGAGATACCATAAGACACATTCCATAAGGTACACTGATACATTGGCTTTACCTAAGGTACTTGTTTGAAAACTATTCAACTACACATTCTCAGAGAAATAAAATCAACCTCACTTCCTAAAGTAATAAACAAGCCATACAAAATAATGACATCTGTTATTAAAAGAGGATGATGTCAAACCAAGTAGGTGAGAGACTAAACAGCAAATATTGCTAAGGCAGACAGCAAGGCAAACAGCAAACCCTGGATGTACAAATACCAAATTTTCTGGAATTTTTGGCAAAATGTTTAACGAAAGTAGATCTCTTCTCCGTATTAAGAGTCTAGATAAGAAAAAAATTAAATGATTCAAAACCAACAGTAAAGAATACACCCATTCTATATGAATCTGTTTTTCTACACAGGTACGTAATTTTCAAATGCACAACATACAATTTAACTCATTTCCAAATAAGGAACTAGGGGTCTGGCTCTGTCAAAGTAATTTGGTCTAGCCAAATAATTTATTACAAAATAAAAGCATATAAGACCAAACAATATTTGGGGGATCTTATCAGTTGTTGAATTATACTAAAATATAAATGTATGTCTGGGAACAGCAATACCATTTAAAATATCATCATTGCAAATTAGAATTATTTGCAGTACCGGTAGAGGGCCTCCATTATAAGTTTATTATTATAAGTCTCTTGAATATTACTGGATAGCTGGATGGATGGATTGATGGATGGAGAGAAATTCTCAAACATGGGTGAAAACTACTTGAAGTATTTCAACTCCTATACAATAACTCACGGCTGATGACTTTGCATAACATAAAGTCTATCAACCCTGTTAATATTCTTCTCTATAATATCTTCTCTGTTGCATTACTACTGAGTGATATGCTTCACCACAGTGATCATATCAAATACTTAAAAGAAGGACAGTGATTGCTTTAAAACAATATAGCGATTTGATTGAGACTCTGAAGCTGTTTGCCGAGTTTCTTATAAAAATAATAAAGCCTGTGAAAGGCACAACTCCAGGATTTTATCACAAGAAACCAAACTGAATGAATGTCTCCAAGCCTCTGCTCAAATGAAAATGTAGATTGTACATTTAATAAATATTTAATAAAGCAATAGCCAGTCCTATCAGACCCGAAATACCTCTGCTTGTATAAAATCACAGCCTGAACACCCACCTCCCTGGCCATTGGAATGAGTGGCTGTCTGCAGTCTGGGTATTACTAGGCTAACTGTTTGGGGTCCTGGTCATATCCCAAGTCCCCTAAGGAAAATCTGTGGCACACTCTACTAGTTTAAAATGCAAGCAGGGGTGCCTGGGTGGCTCAGCTAGTTAAGCGGCCAACTTCAGCTCAGTCATGATCTTATGGCTCATGGGTTCGAGCCCCACACCGGGTTCTCTGCTGACAGCTCAGATCCTAGAGCCTGCTTCGGATTCTGTGTCTCCCTCTCTCTGCCGCTTCCCCGTTCATGCTCTGTCTCTCAAAATAAATAAATAAATAAATGTAAAAAAAAAATAAAAAAATAAAATAAAATGCAAGCAAACTACAGACCACAAAGCTAGAATATTTTAAAAATGCATCTAATGAAAATATTTTAAATATAATTAGAAAAACTTTATATTTTAAATCGGGCCAAATAAGAACACTGATTATGACAAAAGCATTTGCTACGCTGGCTGCTTCATACATCTCAATTTGGGGTCTACATTCTCCTCTAACAGAGATATTGTTAGGCTCCCTTAATAAAGCTGAAGTTTATTTCAATATTTCCATATTCTAAAAATTTGATGCTACCTGGAGCTTTTGTTTCTTTGTAGGGGTGTGTGGTTTTGTTTTTATTTCTGAGCAAGTACTTTCTCAGCCATTAACCTATGCTTATGTATGAATCAGGAATACAGATAGGTCTCTAAATTCAAATGTATTTTCTAGAGCTAGAGATTACTTTTGATTTGATTTATATAAATTGCATTGTGTTATCTGCTAAGACCCTCCATGAACAGATGGAGATATTAAAATGTAGGAGAATACAACCAATTAGTTGGCATCTTACCTTTGGTGTATTTATTTTATTTTGTTATTTTTTTAAATGTTTTTATTTATTTCTAGGAGAGAGAGAGAGAGAGAGAGACAGCGTGAGCAGGGGAGGGTCAGAGAGAGAGAGAGGGAGTCACATACTGAAACACAGGCTTCAGGCTCTGAGCTGGCAGTCAGCACAGAGCCCGACGCGGGGCTCGAACCCACGAACCGCGAGATCATGACCTAAGCGAAAGTGGGACGCTTAACCGACTAAGCCACCCAGGCGCCCCTATTTTGTTATTTTTTAATGTGTGTTTATTTCTGAGAGGGAGAGTCAGAGAGAAAGAGAGACAGCACGAGTGGGGGAGGGGCAGAGAGAGAGAGGGAGACACAGAATCCAAAGCAGACTCCAGGCTCTGAGCCGTCAGCACAGAACCCAAAGTGGGGCTCAATCTCACAAGCTATGAGATCATGACCTGAGCTGAAGTCAGACACTTAACCGACTGAGCCAACAAGGCGCCCCTAATTTTTTTTAAATCACACTTCCACAAAGGCAATTAATAAGCAAGGAAAAGAAATAAAAGATATCTAGATTGGAAAGAAGAAATAAAGTTAATTCTATGTGCAGATATAGGATTGTATATATAGAAAATCCTAGCATAGTCTCACACAACACACACACACACACATGCAAAACAGAACTAGTAAATGAGTTCAACAAAGTTACAGGATACAAAATAGACATACACAAGGCATAATTCTCTGACCTCTTCCACTAGCATAACAGCCTCAAGTCTCATCCATGTTGTGGCAATTGGCAAGATTTCCTTCTTTTTTATTGCTGAATAGCATTTCACTGTGTACACACACACACACACGCACACACACACACCACATATTCTTTATTCATTCATCCATCAATGGACACTTAGGTTGTTTCCATACCTTGGCTACTGTGAGTAAAACTGCAATGAACATAGCAGTGTGTATGTCTTTTTGAGTTAGTGTTTTCATTTTCTTTGTATAAATACCCAGAAGTGGAAAACTTAGATCATATGGTAGTTCTATATTTTTTTTTTTAGAAATCTCCATACTGCATGATTTCATTTATATGCAGAATCTATAAAGCAAAACAAAAGAACAAATAAAACCACACTTATAGATACAGAGAACAGACTGGTGGTTAGCAGAGAAGGGGGAATGGGAGGTTGCAAAAACGGTGATGCAGGTCAATCGTATGGTGACCGATGGCACCTAAACTTATTGTGGTGACCACTCTGTAGCATACATAAACTCAAAATTTTATGTTGTACACCTGAAACCAATATAAGGCTATATATAAAATTTACCTCAATTAAAAAAAAAAACAGAGGATGGTAAAAGAATATTAAGATATGTTAAAACGACATACATTTTCCATAATTATCTCCTAACAATCTTGAAAGGCCAAGTGAAATACAAGGATGTACCTTCTCCAGTATCCACACAATGGTGAAATTTTAGGGGGGAAAACCCTTGTGTTGAAGTATTTTTTTCCAAGGTGACATTAAAAAGAGCAATTAAGTGGCAAATAGTAAAGTTACACTGAAGATTTATTGGGTGACTTCTGCAAACTGCTGGAACAAGTCACCTCACGTGGCATCAAGCACGCGTGACTTGTTGAAATTGAGTCAGGACCACGCAGCGAGAAGACAGCGCTTTCCCTTCTCGTCAGAAGAATAAACCAACCTGGGCCCTGAAGTTACCGAGAGGAGACCAGAGCAAACAAGATGAGCAAAAAGAAAGAATAATAACCATTGCATTGGAAAGACGTATGCTTCACACACACACACACACACACACTGATTCCAGGTACAGAACAAGGAGCAGGTGCGTGACTTGTCTCGAAAAGGCTACCATGAAATGCTTCACAAAAGATAAGGCTCCTGGAACACAGCGGCTGAACCATAATGTTATGTCTTTATAGTAAACACTTAAGACAACTTGTGACCAATGTCCTGTTACGACACTAGTTGTCCATGAAAGCTGACCTGCACCACAGTGGCACAGCTCAGTTCCAATAGTGCAGGCTCACAAGTATTAACATTACGGAAAATGACAAAAGATACTCACATCTCACCCAAGACCAGAAATGCTGAGGATCACTACACAGCACACGCACTGAAAAGAGACACATTTCAGACTTTACATGAAATGGAAATCACAAAACCTGAGCACATCTTAGGTATTGTTTTTTTTTTTAATAGCTTTTCTTATTTTAATAATGGGAAGCAGAGAAAATGGAGCGGCAATAACATCTTTGAGAAATTAGATGTGGTTACCTTACCAAGAAAAAAGAAAGAAAAAATGTCTTATAATGAAAAAAAAAAACCCAGAACTTTGTACTTTTCTATCCACTAACAATGATGACCAATCTGAAAATGAAACTAAGAAAACAATTCTGTTTACAATAGCATCAAAAAGAAAAAAGGAGATGTAAGCCTTAAACGCTGAAAACTATAAAACATCACTGAAAGAAATATTTAAAAATCTAAATAAATGGAAAGATAGTTCATATCTATGGATGACAAGCCTTAATATTCTTAAGATGGCTTTCCTCCCCAAATTGATCTACAGATTCAATGCAATCCCTATCAAAATCCCAGCTGCCATTTTTGCAGAAATTGACAAGCTGATTCAAAAATTCATATGGAGTGCTCGCTTAGGCAGCACATATACAAAAATTCATATGGAAACGCAAGGGAACCCAAATGGGCAAAACGATCTTGAAAACTAAGAACAAAATTGGAGGAGTCACATTTTCCAATTTCAAGTCTTGTTATAAAACTGCAGTAATCAAGACAATGCAGTACTGGCAAAAGGAAAGTCAGAGAATAATGGGACAGAATTGAGAATCCAGAAATAAATGCTTGCATTTATGGTCAATTGATTTTTTGACAAGGGTGCCGAGGCTATTCAGTGGGGGAAAAGACAGCCTTTTCAACATTGCGCTAACAAGAGCAGACATCCACATACAAAAGAATGAAGTTGGACCCCTGCCTCACAGAGAACGCAAGTGCTATCTGAAAGAGTATGGCTACAGGGGCTGAGCCCTAAAAATAAGAGCTAACGCTCTAAAGTGTGTAGGAGAACACATAAGAGTAAATATTTATGATCTTAGATTAAGCAACAGCTGCTTTAATAGAACACCAAGAGCACAAGTGATGAAAGAAAAAAAAAGCAGATTAATCAAAGACTTCATTAAGATTTAAAACTTTTGTGCATCAAAGAACATTACCCAGAAAGTTAAAAGAGGACCCAGAGAATGGGAGAAAATATGCAAACCATATTTCTGTTAAAGGGGTTGTATTCAGAATACATAAAGAATTCTGAGCCCCCCCAAAAAGATTTTTAAAATCACCTAATTATAAAACAGTCAATGGATCTGAACAGACATTTCTCCAAAGAAAATATGCAAATGGCCAAATAGCACATGAAAGGATGCTCAACATTATTAACCATGAAGGGAATGCAAATGAAAACCACAATTAGGTGGCCCTTCATAACCATTTGGATGCCTGTATTAAAAAGTGCAAATAATCCCAAGTATTGTCAAAAATGTGGAAAACCGGAACCCTCACACATTACTGGTAGAAATGTACAACGGCACAGTCACTTTGGAAAAGAGTTTGGCAGTTTTCCAAATGGTTAAACATGCAGTCCCCATATGACCCAGCAATTTTACTCTTATTCATATGTTCACACAGAAACTTGTACACAAATGTTTGTAGCAGCATTATTCACATCATAATAGGCAAAAAGGAAAAACAGGGCGCATGTCTATCAACTGATAAAGGGGAAAACAAATGGAGTGTCCACACAATGGAAGATTATTGAGCAATAAAAAGGAATGATATTCAGATATGTGATACAGCATGGGTGAACCTTGAACACATTAGGCTAAGTGAGCGAAAAAGTGCATTCATATGAAATGTCCAGAATAGAGAAGCCCGAGACACAGCAGATTTGTGGGTGCCAGGTACTGGGAAAAGGGAGCAAAAGAAAAGACCACTAATGAGTATGGGCTTCTTTTGAGATAAAGAACATGTTCTGTGAGGAGTTAGTGATAATTGATGGACACCTTTGCAAATATAGTAAAATCCATACAACTGTATACTTTAAGATGGTGAACTTTATTGTAGTGTGTGAATTGTATCTCAATAAGACTGTTACATATATATATATATGTATATGTATTAAAAAACTCACATGTACTGCTTTTTATGTCTTTTAAATTTATTTACTTATTTTGAGAGAGAGAACACGCACCTGTGTGTTCAAGAGGGGGAGAAACAGAGAGAGAGGAAGAGAGAGAATCGCAAGCAGGCTCCACGCTGGCAGCACAGAGCCTGACAATGGGCTCAATCTCATGAACAGGGAGATCATGACCTGAACCAAAATGAAGAGTCAGATGCTTAACCGACTGAGCCACCAGCCGCCCCACCTCTGCTTTTTAAACTCACAGGTATAATATAAGTCGACAGTCAAAGAAATCATTGTATTGCAAAACCCTAGAGTATCCAGCTCATATTTCACTAATTTCAGCCACTGAGAAAATATAACCAAGATAAAAAGAGTCATTACATTTAATTAAACATTTCAAAACTATACCCCTTATAGATGTGTAGGTAAAGGAATCACCATGATGCCCTTCCATGCTGCAACTGACAGTAAATTAAGGAAACAAACTCGCTCTAAATCAATGTGTATAAATTACAACTTAAAATGTTAATTAGTTTTCATCTAAGCATTAATGTCCCTTGGAGACACAGTGAGAAAAGCCACAGGTGGGAATAAAAGCAGCACTGCTTATCAGAAATGAAGAATAATGTCTATGTTGCCAAAGTAACGAAACTGCCTCATATGAAATGTATGACTTGACATTCATTTATCAGTATTTCTAAAATGCAACTCTTATCTCGCCTTTGTGTAAATTTCATTTCCTCGTAATGACTTCACAGAGCCCCCTCCCCCTTCATATGCATGTCTCATTTATTTCAGTTTCCAGAATAAATGAAACCACAGAAACTTGGCCTGGGCTGTCTCTCACTCTCCATGGGAAATACATCATTGTTTTCATCCAGAAACCATGGTTTCATCCAGAAACCATGCTCACGCAGGTTTCGATCTTCCATCTGAACCCTCTCTTATAATGCTCCCCAGACCACCGAAGCACTGCTGGCAAAGGATCCTACAGGTAAATCTAGGTTAGATTCCAAAGCAGCCATCAATCAATATTGTTGAATTAAATCCTCAGCCTTTTGGTGCGACTTATCCCTAACTTACCAGTGAAGCAATGGCCCAAACTGCAGAGACAAGGAACTCACTACCTTATGTGTTTCTACCTCCCACTGTCAGCAGCTCTAGCTGTTAGAAAGTTTTCCTGCTGTGGACTGTTAGCCTGGTTGTCACTTGTGTCTTCTGTAGCCGCAGACAATCCTGCCTGTGTGCTTTCCCTGTAAATAGTTATGTGGATCATGTCTGATGTGGACTTGTCCTGTTTTTGTTTACATGTTTGTTTCCAAGCTCAGAAGTGATACTTCTTCCTGCTATAATTGTAAGATTGAGCTCCTTATTCAAGTTTGAACAGAATTATTTTTGGATCCTGGTTCCTGGATCCTTTTTTGAAACTATGCATGGGCTACCAAACTCACAGTGTTTGAACTTATGATAGATTCTTGACATAGAACACTATTCCACCCCTCTTCCAAGCAGGTGTGTTCCTGTTAAGCAAAATGGAGCTTTATTCTGGGTGCAAGGTCTTTCCTTCAAAGTGTAGATGTCATCTGGTTCACCTAGCCTCCAGGAAAATAATTCTCTATGGTTCTCTCACTCTAATGACTTAAGCTTCAGTTCTACAAGGAAAAATCTCCCTTTCTGATATGTCTACAGAGGCAGCTATAGAACTGTTTTATATCCCCCTCTCTCTTAAAAGGTCCAACATACCTAAGGTTTAGTAGTCTTTAGAGGTATTTCCAAGATTACTTCCAATGGTGTGATTTGTCCTTTGAAGTACCAACGGAATAGGTTGGGGTGCATAGTTCTGATAAGTTTCGGAAAGTTTGCCTCCATGTTTCAGGCACACCTTACAGATGCATATCATGTTCCAACCAGCCATTTCATATAGACGAATTAAATCCTCCATGGATTTAATAGAAGGAACATGACCTCCCTGTATTTGTTTAGCAACATCTCCCTTACATCTCTACCACCATGCCAAGACTAGATGATTCCACTGAGAAATTCTTCTTAATGTCCTGTGGACCCAGAAGGTCTAGATAAACACTCTGAGAAAGAGGAGTTGTTTTGAATAACTGTGTCTCACCTCTAAAATTTACTTATACAATCATAATCCTTTTAGGATTTGTTCAGTAAATACAGAATGATTCACCCTACGCTGTCTCAGACTGCTTTGTAAATGGGAATTTTAAGGATGTATAAATGGGGATTTCGTTCAACATGCCCCTCTTAAGCACATTTTGCAGGTTAATTTCTGTTTGAGGCCCACAGAGGACTAAAGAATAATTGCCCTCAGTCCCTGAGTCCTGTGGAATTGACTTTCATCAATGGAGACCACAACAGTGGCAGAAATCAAAAGATGACAACACTAAACCCACGCATCAAGCATATTTAAAGTTTGGTTCTATGATCGGTAGGCTAAATTCTCTAAAAAGTGAAGTCATTTCTTGGCCAGGTTTAATCATTTCCAATGGCCAGCACATAATAAATGTCCCTAGGATGTTAAATAAATGAGTTCTGGCTATTCTGAAAGTCTCCATTTTGAAAGTTGTAATAAGAAAAAACAAGTATATATTCACAAATCGACCACCCAAGTACCATTAGATATCTTATTTATTAACAATTCTAAACAAGCAGCTCATATACAGTAGCATGTTAAGATTAAAAGGCTTCCAACATTTTTTCTTATATTAAAAAGAACACCTGCTGTTAAGACTGTACTTATTCTATGCATAAGAAATAGTTAAGGATGAAGTAATTAAAGGAACTCTCAAAATTTCAGCATCCTTGGAGAACAAGAATTTAATGCAGAAAATACGTCAGATTTTACTCGCATCTCTATTCCCAGCTAAATCCATGAGAATTGTCCTTAAAAGGGAACTGATTCTCAGTCCTATAAATTATATGCACATTTCCAAACATTCCGATTATATCTTTTTTTTTTTTTTTTAAGTAAATAAACAATTTCATTGTGCACTATGTGCTTGTGACAGTTGAGTTCACTGGGTTTGGCAGTTCTTTAATAAGCATCAAGAACTTACTAACCCAGTCAGTCTCTTTAGTTTTCTTTGGAAGCATGAAAACATACTTAAACATCATAAAAATATGTCATTATCAGCCAAAACCAGAGTAGAGTTGCAAAAAAGAAAAATGCAGAGCAAAGGGCTCTAGCATTTGAATGCCACACTAAAACCCCAGAAGGCAAGGAGGGATCTTCATTTTTCCCATTCATGGAATAATGGCTAATATGTTTTAAGAACTAAAGTAATTGGATTCCTTGAACAAACCAAATTTGTCTTTAACTCTGTGAGTTTACAAAAACCTTTTATTTAAAAAAAAAAAATGAAACCAGTACGTTAAAAATCTTGGATGCTCTAAAATATTGTTTTTGTTTTTCATAAATAAGCAAAACTTTAATGTAAGTAATGTTAAATATGAAATTATCTGACAATGGGGCACCACCCCCACAACAACGTGTATAGCTAGTCAGAGAAAACAGTGAGAGATTATTCATCGAAACTTGCTAAGGATATCTAGATGTGGTTCTTTTAGGTACAATATAATAATGAACATAGATTTCAGTTCATTTAGAAGCCCAAAGGGATGGTAACACTCTATTAACATGAAGATCTTTACATTTTAAAATTTTCCTTACATTAATGGGATGGTCTTCAAGAAAGTAATCACATGTTGTAATCACATATTCATATTTCAAAACACTATATTTTTGATCTTCTATGTTTATAAAACCCAGTATTTTATTTACATAATGTAAGTGACCCAAACCAAAGATTTGCTATCTTTTTAAAATACTGTTTAATATTGGATAACTGCCTTTAAGGGCATAATATAATTTTAAAAAGGCCCTCATGAATGAACGTGCCCTGAAAAATTATTTCTATTTTTCACATGCTATGTAGCTATATAATAATAGAGGTACATAGAGTTTGGCAAAGCATTTACAGTAATCAACACTTGTGTATTAAAACTTTATCCAGCATCAAACTCAGGTGTGATGTAGCCAAATCCTATGAATAACTTTTGCATAAACTGTGTTGCTATAGATGCCTACATCTATATTGTTGGGTTGCATACACAAAATAAAATTAAAGTAAAAACAGGACATATTCATTCCCCTTTCAGAAAATCCTGGAGCAGAAGTGTTCAGAGAGACAGCCTTTCAATATTTGTTTTTCTGTCACAGTGATTTAGAGTGTACTGCTGAGTTATAATGGTCAAGGTGGCAAAATTCACATCAATATTCCTGTTTGGTTAGACTTTCCAAATAAACAGGGAAAAACCACATTAATATGACAAAGTCTGCCAGGTGACTATCCCATATAGTTTAACAGTACTTTTTATATATGTAAGAAGACATGAACAAGGGAATATTCCCTTGTAAAAAACGAATCTAGTCATTCTCAAAAGCATAACAAATAATTCTCCTAGATGATCTTATCAGCAACACCATGAATTATACAACAGAAATGCTTGTTCAAACTGTTTTTTTTTTCTGATAAGAAACACTGCATTTTAAAAAGCAACCTCCATTTTAATATTTAATACTTTAGCATATCTATATCTCCAAAAGTAGCAAGCTATTTAAGAAAGAAGTGCACTTCTTGTAATGTTAAAAGCATTTCTGGCATTTTATATTATCTACTTTTTAATGACTGTATTTTCCTAGCATTAAAAATGAATTAATCTCTTTCTTCCTAAGTACTCTGTTGAACATGGTGGAAAAAAAGAATGGTTCAACAGGTTACCTTCCCTTGTAAAAGCCATATAGATTGTTGCCTCTCTTTGTGTATTTGGTTTCAAAGCAAAACATCTGACTGGGTCCAACTCAAAGCCCATCTTTTATGGGGTTTCATAGATACAAGACTTACTTATTTCTCATTGAATCATACTGCCTTTGGGGTAGAGTACTGAAAAACAACATAATTGAGGCAGTCTATATAGTTTCACTCATCAGAAAAGTCTGAGTTTTACTCTACACTCTAAAAGTATTTCGGGGGCACCTGGGTGGCTCAGTCGGTTAAGCATCTGACTCTGGCTTTCGGCTCAGGTCACGAGCTGGAAGTTTATGAGTTCACACTGTCAGTGCAGAGCCTGCATGGGATTCTCTCTCTCTCCTCTCTTTCTGCCCCTCGCCCACTCAAATGCTCTGGTTTTCTCTCTCTCAGAATAAATGGAAAAACTATAAAAGAGTATCTTACAATAAATTAGTAAGTTGGAGTAGTCTATAAGAGATGCGGCTGTCACATCGGATTTCTAAAGGTACATTAGAGTTTATTAAGTCAAGGTGTCACACTCTTGGCATTCTGACATATTTTAATTATCATAGTATTTGCTGCATACTAATTTAAGTCCCATCAACTGAATAATAGGATCTTGCTGGAAGATTGTTTAAAAAATGGAGTTAAAACTTCCCGTTCTGTGTAAAACAGTAGCAAACAGCTACCGTCATGTCTCTCACTGAATGCAATGGGGCAGAATTCGAGCAAAATCTAAGGGTTCTGGAAAATAAATAGTAGCAGGCAGAATAAAGGACAAGTCCAGGATTTGAAATTCCGCCAATCCAGTGGTGAGTTTACAATGTTTTCCCTCTGGTATACCCTGGTCCGAACACAACACACTGGCAGTGGGCAGTGGGGCCCGGATGAAGAGAACTCCAGGGAGAAGCCTCAAGTTCTGGCTCATGGATCTGGAATGGACACTCTGAACGGGAAGGGAGTGCAGAGATATCCCATTCTCCCTCCATTCGCCCTTGCCCTGCACCTCAGCCCACAGCAATCTGTGAGGAACGTCACACCCTCCGGCAATGGGACCTTGCAGGAGCCAAACTATGAGGGATACAAACTGCCTTCTTCATTTCAAGGAATTGGGTTTACAAGAGGGTGGGGCTAACCCTCTGCTTGGCTGCTTGTTTCTCTCTGCGCTGCTACCACTTGACCCTGATTCTGACCCAGCTATAGAAGTGCATGGCAGAGAGAAGTAACTAAAGCCTCAGCACTCAGGATGGAGAAAAGAGAAGCATGAGCCAACAGGAAATTTCTGGGGGAAAATAATGAAAAGAGAGGAGCTTGAAAAGTGACCTCATCAAGTTTTTATGAACACCTGGGCTCACCTCCAAATGCACAGGTACAGATTTGATCCTATTCAGCATGCCAAAATCTTTGAGAACTGAATTCATAAATAAGCCACCACAGAAGTCTCAAGCTGGCCATTGAGTGGGGCGTACATGTGACAGACGTAAACAGCACTGAGAAGATTTTCAAATGGAATGGCATTAGAACAGAAGGTGGGTTCAAAGTCATCTCCTAAACCTAACCAGCCTGAAAACGAAAAATATCAACAGTTTCTACAAAGTTTAAATAATATCCAGAGCTGCGTGTACTATTCACAATGTCCAGAATAAAACCGAAAATTACTCAGCACATGAAGAACAACAAAAATCTCTATTATACTAGAGAAGATAATAAAGAGACACCATTCATTCCAGGGGTTCCTGCGTGGCTCAGTCAGTTAAACATCTCACCCTTGCTGAGGTCATGATCCCATGGTTTGTGAGGTCAGCACAGAGCTGCCAGGGATTTCTCAACCCCCACCCCCTGCCACTCCTCCCTTCACTTTCTCTCTCTCTCAAAATAAATAAATAAACCTAAAAAAAATTAAAGAGACATCATTCCAAAACAATAAAAGGCCAAATCGCCCAAAAGACCTAACCATCCTAATTGTGTAGGTACCAAAAACAGAGCTAAATAGACTTCAAAGCCAACAATACTGAAGAGAAATGGGCCCATCTACAAATGTCGCTGAAGATTTTTAGCACCCCTCCCTCAGCACAACCTGGAGCTGGACAGTCAGCAAAGACTGAGAAGAACTGAAAATTATCATCATGCAAATGAATGTAATTTACAGGGTACTCAACCCAACAACAGGAAAATATGCATTCTTTGCAAACTTATCTGGATAATTCCTCAAGATGGACAAATCCTGCTTCATAAAACAAATAATCACAAACCTGAAATAATTAAAATCGCAAACAGTCTGTTCTCAGACCATAATTGTTTTAAACTAGATATTATTAACAGGAAAATAAGAGAGAATTTCCCTCAACACCTGGAAGTTTATTAACACACTTCTAAGTCACCTATGAGTTGAAAAGAAAATCTCAAGAAAAGTTAGAGAATATTTCAAACCAAATGAAAATGAAAATAAAGTATGTTAAAGTTGTGAGATGTATATAAGGTATAGGTATAGCATTAAATGCTTCTGTTAGAAAGAAGAAATATCTCCAAATTTCTACCTTCGGTAACTAGCAAAAAAGGCCAAATAAGTATGAAGAATGCGAGAGAAGAAAATAAGAAAGATAAAAGCAGAAATCAATGGAATTAAAAAAGAAAAACATTGGAGGTCAATAAATCCAAAAATTGATTTTTAAAAGGTCAATAAAATTGATAAACCTTTGAAAAACAGAGGAGAGATGGCACAAATTGCCATCATCAAAAATATAAATGGAAATACCACTACAAATCTTCCAGGCATGGGAAGGAAAATGAGGCAACATATGAACAACTCTGTACACATATTTCCAACAGCTCCGACGAAATGAACCAATTCCTCAAAATCTACAAACTGTAAAAACTGACTGAAAATAAAATACATAACATTTATGATCCTGTAACTATTAAAGAAATTGCCATTTGGAAAAAAATATTTTTTCCCAAGTCCAGAGAGTTTCACTAGCAATTTCTACAAAACCTTTAAAAACTTATACCAATTTTATATAAAATTTGTCCAAATATTCTCTCAACAAAATAAAAGTAGACAAGTAGACGAGAACTACATCTATCATCTTACTTTACGAAGAAGACTAAACACAGTCCTGAGTAAGCCTAGCGAGTGCCAGAAGTCAGGAAACAGAAATAAAGGCATACAGATGGAAAAGGAAAGAATAAATCTGTCCGTAGTTGTTGATGGCACAACTGTCTACACAGAGAACCACAACAAATGCACACAAAAAACATTTCCTTAGAACTAACCAGTGTGTTTAGCAAGGTCACAGAGTACAAGATCAACATGCAAAGTTGGGGCTCCTGGGTGGCTTAGTCGGTTAAGCGTCCGACTTTCGCCTAGGTCATGATCTCGCGGTTCGTGGGTTCGAGCCCCGCGTCGGGCTCTGTGCTGACAGCTCAGAGCCCGGAGCCTGTTTCAGAGTCTGTGACTCCCTCTCTCTCTGCCCCTCCCCTGCTCACGCTGTCTCTCTCTCTCTCCTAGAAATAAATAAAACATTTAAAGAAAAAAATTTAAAAAACACGCAAAGTTAACCATATTTTTACATTTTGGAAATGTACAATTAAAATTCTAGGGATGCCTGAGTGGTTAAGTCAGTCAGTTAAGTGTCTGATTTTGGCTCAGGTCATGATCTCACAGATCATGGGTTCAAGCCCCACGTCGGGCTCTGTGCTGACAGCTCAGAGCCTGGAGCCTGCTTTGGATTCTGTGTCTCCATCTCTCTCTGCCCCTGAACACTTGGGCTCTCTTTCTCTCAAAAATAAACAAACATTTAAAAATTTTTTAAAAATACAATTCCAATCAAACCTTTGCAGTTTGTTTTTGTTTCTTTGTGGGGTTGTTTTTGTTTGTTTGTTTGTCTGTTTGTAGATAAGTATAGGCTGATCCTAAAATTTATATGGAAAGTCAATGGGTCTAGAAACACTAAAACATTCCAGAAAAAAAGACCACCACAGTTGGAGGAATTACATTATCCAATCTTATGACTTCCTATAAAACTACAGTTACCAAAACTGCATGAAGTTGGTGGAAAGATAATGGTGAACCCAGAAATAAACCCACCTTGAGATGGCCATTAGATTTTTGACAAAGATGCAAAAGTAATGAAAAGGATAAGGGGTTGCCTTTTCAGGAAAGGGTGTTAGGACAGCTAAACATTCTCAAACAAATATAAATTTAAAAAAAAAAAAAAAAAAACCTTGATGTAAATCTCACTCCTTATGAAAAGTTAACTTAAACATAGTCTGCCAAATTATAAAAAATTTTAGAAGAACATACAGAAGAAAATCTTTGTGACTTGGGGTTAGACAAAGATAAAGGCATGATCTGTAAAAGAGTAACATTGATAAACTGGGCTTCATAAAAACTAACAACCTTTTGTTCTGTGAAAGACACTCTTTTGAGAATCAAAGGACAAAGTACAAACTGGGAAAAATTTTCCATAATCACATGGCCAACAAAGAGCTTTTATCTATCTAGTTCCAAATCCTCAGTGTAACAAGTGATTGCCCAAATCAATACATGTTTTAACATTCATAGACATGCACACCAAAAAGGAAAAAAAAAATCCCTTTAACTACAGAATAAGTTTAAAAAGAAGACAAAATAAGAAAAAAAAAAAATGGAGTGATGTGAGTATAAAAGTTCCCGTTATATTATTATTTTTTAGTAAGATCGGAGGTAATGCTACATAGTGCAGACTCTGGCCATCTTTATATTTTTTCCGATAACTTTTAAAACGGTCTTAATTACCCTGGAGATTAGTCACAGAAAGTAACCAGGTTGAAGTCAAGAGCAAAGCCTAAGACCTCTGGCCTCTGAGAAAGCCAAAACCAACAAAAAGGGGCTAATTAGTGTCACTGGCAATGAAATTTTGAGGCAGTTAAGTGTTACAATGGTTTTCTTTGACAATTTACAACAACTAAGCCAAACTTTTATTTTCATTTAATCTAATCAAACTGGCCTAGCCTTGCAGAGTACAACTGCATTCATTAGAAATTGTCCCAGTTAGTTTATATTAGATATTAATGCTTCTGTTAGTTTTACTTAAAGTCATTTTTCAGTTGACCTGTAGGTTACTCATGCTCTTCTCTAACACTGTGTACATTGGTGAACATTCTCAGGACTCTCTTTTTCTGACTCCTGTGCATGCGAACATCACTCCCTAGTTTTAAAAAACTAAAACAGTATTATGGGAAGCTAATTAACACTTAAGATTAAAAAATGAAAATATATTCCATGTTCATTTCAAAATCCAGTCTCTGACCCAGAATTCCATGTTCTTTATTACAATAAGATATATAAGCAA
Source organism: Crocuta crocuta (assembly GCF_008692635.1). Taxonomy (NCBI): domain Eukaryota; kingdom Metazoa; phylum Chordata; class Mammalia; order Carnivora; family Hyaenidae; genus Crocuta; species Crocuta crocuta. The sequence continues at coordinate 1,553,059 of NW_027532599.1, forward strand.
ATTAAATCTTCAGGCTCTATAGGGATGTCTTAGCTCAATGAATTTGTGACCATTTCTCAGAAAAGAAATAACAGCCTCATTTGGAGAATAGGGATAAGTGGATGAAAGTTCTCATTTTTGAGGCATAAATTTGATTAAAGTAGGAAAGCTAGTCCCAACTACATCTTAAAATTCAATACCCCAAATTCATTCATTATAGACCAATGATCATTAAAAGTCAAAGCTAATTATTGAAGATATTTGTCATGTATATGGAAGTACACGTAACAGTTTTACATATTACAACCCTCTTTAAGGTTTGGGAGCTCCACTGAACATTCCAGCTGAGACTACCATAAGCCACACCTGGCACCGGTCACTTAGAATGTTATAAAACCCAGAGCTCAGCTCACTCCCAGGGCAGCATCAGGGATCCTTCCTCAAGATCCTCTGCAGCAACGCACACGGCTGCTCAGGTGCAGGGAGACAACGATACACATGCGTGGAAATGGGTGTGACCCTGATTAAAAGTCTGGTGCCCTATGGGAGTCCATATCTGCTATTTCAACCCCATAAGCATAGCTTCTTGGGTACGCCTCACTGGTACATCGCATTTGTAAGTCACCATAATCAGGGAAGCCCAATGTTACTACAGCAACTCTACCGGGTATTTTTAATTATTTTTAATTTCTCTCATTACATGGGCAATCCGAGGTCACGGCCGAAGCCATCTTGCATAGTAACCGGGTTGGTGTATTCCCCTCAACGGGTTATAGGGTGGTCAAAGGGAGGGTTAACCAGAGGTCAAATTCTCATGCAAAAGAGAAAGGCTTTGTCGACATTTTGCTCATGGGTAAATGCAAGAAAGGCAACTTGGTCTAAGAAAAAAGTTCTAAACTCAGAGTGAGAACACATGGATCTGAAGCCTGGTGCTGCACCTTGCCTGCTGGTGACCATTTACCTTTTTGACTTCACTTTTTTTTATTTAAAAACACTGATGATGATTGCTCTCATTTATTTTGAGGATGATATCATATGGCTAATTTGGATTAATTTAGAGGGCGGCCCAAAATTAGAGCTAAATTAATGTTAAAAAAAGCAAAAAACAAAAAACAAATTAAAACTGGTAAGACAGCAAACATACTATTGCCAAATCCAGTACTACCTCAGGAGTATGAGAATTAAAAGCCTAAACTCTGACTCTACAGTCAACCACTAGTCACTGTGCCCTTCCTATTCATCAATTCACTCCTCTATATCCACACCCAGCTCTCCACTAGACTGCATACCCTTTGGGAAGCAAGGACCCTATCGACTCTGAATATCCCCCTTAGAACTCAGAGCTCAATACTTTCTTGTAAAACAATCACACCCATCAAACAGAACTAATATAAAACCAAAGTGTATCATCTGGTTTGGAAAATTAACTCTTCTATAACATAAACGATATATTATAGACTCATTCATTGAAACTCATTCAGTACACATTGGCTGAGCCCTGCCCAAATGTCAGAAATGATGTTAGGTTCTAGAAATAAACTCTTTTTTTTTTTTAAAGTCTTATTTAGTAATATCGACACCAAAAGTAGGGCTCGAACTCACAACCCTGAGATCAAGAGTTGCATGCTCTTCCAACTGAGCCAGCCAGGTAGGTGCTCCTAGAAACGAAACTCTTAACAGGCTAAACAGTCTTTGCCCTGGCACATAGCTTACATACCAGCTAGGAAAGCTATTGAAAAATGAGCAAACAGGGGCACCTGGGTGGCTCAGTCAGTTGAGCGTCCAACTTCGGCTCAGGTCATGATCTCAGGGTTCATGGGTTCGAGCCCCACATCAGGCTCTGTGCTGACAGCTCAGAGCCTGGAGCCTGTTTTGGATTCTGTGTCTCCCTCTCTCTCTGATCCTCCCCTGCTCATGCTGTCTCTATCTCTTTCTCAAAAATAAATAAAACATTAAAAAAAAAGAAAAAAGAAAAGTGAGCAAACACTCAAAAGATAATTATATATTGCATCATCTTTGGGATGGACACAAAAGACTGAGGTAGAGTGTCTAAGCAAACCATTTCATATAATGTAGCCAGGAATCGTCACTCATAAGAGAAATCTGAGGATTTATCCAGGCAAAGATGAGGGAGAGAAGAGAGGTCAAGGCAGATGTCCTGAGCTAGGGGAAAAAACAAGCAAGGAAGCAAACACACAAACAAACAAAAACATCTAGCATGCTTGACGATTGATGGGAGACCATCTTCGGATGATAACATCTCTGTCTCCGAGAGAAAAACAAAACAACAAACAAAGGTATAACAGTTTACTTACAAGGCCACATTATTTCAAAAGGTGTTCCAGAGTGTGGTTCAGGTTAATTAGAGTTGTCGTCATTCAGGTCCTAACATGGTCTCTATTTCAATCAACAAATCTCAACACTGGTATAGCAGCATGCCAAAAATTACTAATGAGGTGTCTGCAAAAAATGATGATAAAGGTCTACTGTCAAAAAACAAATCACGGCTCCCAAACATGGCAGTGGCCTAAGCTGCATAAAAAACATTTAACTTGAGGCAAGTCTGATGTTTGGATCATGCTAGACACAGTACTTCACACCCAAACTGAATCTAGAACAAATGCCCAGCTCCTGCAAGACTTAATATAATCTATGTCCATCTGGTCTTCTGGTCTACTAGATGAACTGCGGTAGCCATTTTGGCAAACTTCCATTAAACATAGATCTTTAGACTTTATTCCTTTCTCCTCTTCACATAAGCGCCAGTGCAGAGGTCTGATGCTGTGGCTACATGATAAAACATCCCACGTAGGAGATAATCAGGGATTTGCCTATAAAAATAATAGATTATACAGTACACAATTTAATTTCTAATCTGAAAGTTGCCCCTAGAATGTGAGGGCCAGAGTGATTTATGCCACATCAAATTTGGGTTGAAGCACAATGTATTTTTCATAAGCACCCGAAATTGGAGCACAATTTATTCCACTTCAAACAAAAGAGATTGTCCTAATTCTTAAATAAAATGATTCATACACAAACTGTCATATGAAGGGAAAGCTTTAGAAATGTGTTGAGCAGTATTTTAGAACCTTAGGAGGCAAATAGCAGGGAAGTAGAGCAGAGCAAGGCAGAGGGCAGGGAGAATGGAAGGGAGGACATGGGTGAAATCCAGACCCTGGCAGGACCAGTGAAGTTTGCTTTGTAGTGTTTTATTCTTTGATTCTTTTCTTCTTATATACACAGTAGGCTTAATGATTTTCCGCTTGCGCCCAGGAGAGTTGATTGTGTTAGGCGACCTCTTTACTATAATATTTTATACAAGTTGTTCTTGTGCTCTTTCATTTATATGTACTCAGCATTTCTTTTGTTCTTAGTTTTTTTTTCAATTTTTACAAAATGCAAGTTTTATGTTTTTTTTCTTACGATCCCTACAGAAACTAGAATCCATTGACAAACTTACGTTTCTTAGCCTTTTCATCTTTAAGGGTAAATTCTCAAAATTGAAAAGACTGACTGCTTCTTAAAACTACAACTGTAAGAACTGCCTTCCCATCACACGGTAATGTTGGAAACAGTAATTCACAAGTCTTATCTATACCAGTGATTTCTTTAGGTCAATGGGATGTCAGTGTTTAAAAGTGTAGTGTCAGTAGAAAATTAGCATTTTTTCCCAGTAATTTCGTGTGATAGGTTGGCAATCCTGATTAGAGTCTGTCATTTTTAGGCATCTGAACCTCATCATTCTCCGTCTGCTTTCTATATGCTCTATGAGTTCTGAAGGATCTTTTCAAGGATGATGAGGGTTGGAATCTTTCTTAAAGTGTATTTTGAATCTCATCCAACAGAGATGACACAATAAATCTTCAAGCTATTTTTGACCATATGTCACAACTCTTGAAGGCAAATGAAGGCTCTCACAGCTTTAAGGGATTACTTAACATTGACAGCTGTTGAGGTATTTGTCCTGAGGTTTCTTCTTTCTTTCCATCAAGAGTATCTACATAAGATGCTACGGCTTGTGGGCTAGATAATATGTAACATGCATGATGTGTTATGTGCAATAACATTCATTTCCTATATTCCTTCATGTTTATCCATTTCAGTTCATCCACAGCTCTCCATGCCAACTGAGGGTCCAGGCCATGGGAATGTAAAGATGAGATCATGTAAAAGTCCAGAGTGTAAAAAAGTGATAAAACAGCCCATTGATGGTATGGCTTGAGGTTACCTTCTAAAAAACTATTACTGCATCAGAACTAGAAAGTTGATTGGGAAATATAAGGATAGGAACAAAGATCTCTAGATTTGAACACGTGTGACTTGGGGTAGCTTACCAAACCCTCTGGGCCTTAGGGCCTTCAGTTATGAAAGGTTTGGCTTGACACAGTTGATCTTTGACATTCCCTATAGATTTCAATTTTCCCTTTGTAGTTTTAAAAGACAATGTTAGACTGGATCTATTCTGTGCCGTAGTTATATAGCAAACAGTCTACACATACCCTTTTGGAAATCAGTGAAAAGTAACTTTAATATAAAAAGACTAAATTCCTTAACAAGATTAATAAATGCATTTGTAATTAGAGCCCTTTCTATGTCTACAATTTCAGAAAGAAAAACTTAATTTCTGAAACAAGTCTCTATGTATTAGATTTTTTTAATTTATTAAAATTTTTTTCAGATTCTAAAAAGTCAGAGAAAGCTCAATAGAAATGTTTGTACTGAAAGAAGGAAATAGGGCTACTTCTTGAAGGTGCTAATGCAGGCATTCTGTCACTGATACAATCTAAGTGTAGCTCTCCCCCGGTAAGCAAAGCTGTGAGGGTGATATCAGGGGTGTGCCATACGGCTCAACATGCAGAGCAAAGTGGGCTTGCAGTGAGCTTCCCAGAGACTGTGCTGCTGAGGGTAGGTCACTCGTGTCATTTCTCCAGCCAAACTGCATCAGCTCCTGATATTCCCAAAGTTCTACCATGAATCAAGGGCAGACATACACAGAGAAGGAGGAGAGGTGGGGGAGAAGGAGAGAGGGAGGGGGAGGGGGAGTCGAGGAGGAAGCAGAGGATGGGGAAGGAATAAGTGGAGGAAGAGGAGTAAGTAGCAAGATGAAAGTAAGGAGGAGGAGGAGAGTAGGGAGGAGGAGAAGAGGAAGAGTGGAGAGGATGAGGAAGAGGGTAGGGAGGAGGGAGAGCAGAGGCGGGAGGAGGAAGGGGAAGGAGGAGAAGATCTGACTTTTGCAAAACTAAACAAGGTAAAGCCTTCGCCTAAGAAACAACCTCACTTAGTCTGTTTGGCTCCAAGCTAAATACTGGTTTCTCAACGTTAGACTTTTCATTTGTCTGCATAGGAGTTACTCAGAGTTTAAAGAATTACCCGCTCTCAGGGCATCTGAGAAGCTCTGTCTGTTAAGCCTCTGACTCTTGACTTCAGCTCAGGTCATGATCTCATGGTTTGTGAGTTCAAGCCCCACATCAGGCTCTGACCTGCCAATGAGGAGCCTGATTGGGATTCTCTCCCTCTCTCTCTGCCTCTCCCTTGGTCATGCTCTCTCTCTCGCTTGCAAAATAAACAAACGTGAAAAAAAATTATATAAAAAAAAAAAAAAAAAGGATGACCCTCTGCCTGGCACAACTGTAAAGATTCCAGTCCAATCTGTCAAGGGCAAGGTGAGGCCTAGTAATGTGTGTTCTGAACAACCTCCCTGGAAGAGGCCAGCACACAGTCAGGTTGAAAAATGGAGGTGCGGTGCTGGCTGCATCCGTGTTCTCACAATTCTTCAGTGACAGTACCAAGGCTAGAGCTTAGTCCCTCCCAGTTAGTAGGCCGCAGACTACGGTGTGTTTGGGTAAAAATCAAAGTTGTTGCACTAGTATATGTTCTTCAGATAAAAGCTACTTGAGGACAAAATAAAACTGAAGTAAACTTTGAATCTGTCACTGTCAATTCATTTGGCAAGTGTTTACTAAGTATTGTATTCATTATTGGTGCTAGACTAAGTTTTAGGAATATTGAAGAATAAAAGACTAAGTAACTGATGGTGTTTTCATTTTATAAAGTGTTCTATAAAACCAATTCCTAATCATAAATTCATATGCACATTCTAATATCAAAACAGTAATAAAGAGTTGATGTGCAAGATATATACAAACTATTTTAGAAGCCATGTCACTCCATACTCAGTCTACACAGAAATATAACACTAATGATACACTGTAGAAAAGAGAAACATATTAGAAGAGAGATAATATTAATTTTTTGGTTTATCTGATTAATAGATAAAACTTGTAATTTTGCCCCCAATTTTGTTTTTCTACTATAATCTTCCAAAGAAAAATAGACTCTGATTACCTTTACTTCTAGTAATTATCAAAGTCTTCATTATGTTCCTCTACTATACAGAGAGTCCTTCTTTTCATTGAAAATTTTAAATAATCTCATTAATATTTATGTATATTAATGTCACGCTACACACTATCCTAGATAAGTTAGTGCCTTCTAAATAATTAGCACCATCCTTAAATATATTAAATGCAGTGATCTCTACTGAATAAATTTAATGTCTGTGCAATGTTAACCTAACTTTATTGTCTAAAATAAACTGAGGCAGCACATGAATTTAAGCCTTTAACTTAAACATATTACGGCCAAAGCTTCTCTATTTCCAAACTGTCAAGTATAAAAACTGATAATACCGCCAGAGTTTTCCCCAAGGTTGAAGAACCAGCAGTAATTAAAGAACATTTATCCAGCGGAAAACAGAGACACAAAATACAGCATGACATCAGCTTGGCTGCCATAGCGTCTCAAGGTCAAGAAATCCATCACGGTGACAACAGTTCATAGCTAGACACTGGGCAGAGTGACTTTAATGAGTAAGAAGCAAAGATAGTATTTTGTAAAGAAGCCAACTCTACACTGAACTAGAGCAAAGGTGCCATGAGAGACTCCCCGAAGTTATTTTAAACCACCCCCCCAACCCCCGGTGGAGATGGACAACAATAAGGCTGATAACCAGGAACTCACGGCAGAGGCCAAGGGAGCAGGGTCAGGCTCAAGGACTGCATGAATCATGAACAAACGTCACTGATTTAGAAGAGTCTATGTGGTTTACTCCCCACTCCCTTCATCATTTGAGTATAAATTTAGATGCCACTTTGTACAACTTCAGGAGAAGTTCTCCCCTCCCTCGCGCATTTATCTAGAATACAGTGTGATGATATTCTGTTAAACTGAAAAAACTAGTAACACCAATTCTAAAATTATAAAGGTGGAGCCTTAACTGTGTCAGAATATCTTAAGGTAAGAGCCTAGGCATGGATTCTAAATGAAAAATCAGGTAAGAATATGGTACATACAAAAATCACAAAAAATGACATTAAGTATCATTTTGCAGTAAAAATAAGACATACTGACAATCATGGTTTAGAAAGCCCCAGGACCAGTAATTTCCCTAAACTCATCTATGTAAACAAATCGGCACCGCATGGAGATTCTCAGGTCGATTGCAATGACAACTCTATTTCTTCAGTCGATTGTTTTCATTTGAGCAGTCAGTGATCTTTTCATAATTATTTCATAGTCTACAATGAGAAAAAGTAACAAACGAGTATTCCTTTGGTCTTTTATTAGACACCAAATAATACTCAAGTGTTCCTTTAAAAAGATGATTTTAATCCAGGTGTTTCCTGAAAAGATCTACACAAAACTTCTCCATTAAAAAATTATCAGCAACACAATTTAACATTTAAATCATTTAGAAAAGAATCATTTTTCTTAATGGTTTCTGTTCAAATTCATTTACCCCAAATTCCTCTACAAACAGAGTGACAATGTGTATTAAATCATGGACCCTTTGGAATAATGCCATTGTGACTAGATGGCATGTATGTTTGGACCAAAATGTAATGTTTCTTGAAAATGAGATAAATGAATATAATTTCACAATAAGTAGAATGGGGTCATAAGCAGACCTCCAGAGAAATGTATCTACTATGGAATCTGGGAAAGAAAAATAAGTTGTTTTGAAAACATTGTAAATGTCCCCATTACCCAGATCTTAACAGTGACCAACTATCTTCCCCATCTTCTTGCCTTCTACCTTTAATGACATTATTTTAAATCCAACAGTTTTATTATATTTATTAATTCAATACATTATTTCCTTCAGTATCAGACAGGTGTTATGCTCAACACTGGAGTTATAAATGAAAAAAACAGAGTTAGGAATCTGTATTCACAGACTTACATTTGGATGGGAGAAGGGGGGGGGGATGTTTAGCCCACGGCAGGGAATGTAAGAAACAAGCAAACAAACGAGAAAATGTCTGAGTGTGATAAAAGTTATTAAGTGGATAAATGCTATGAGGAGTGAGCTGACAGAGGGTCAGTAAGGGACATTTTGGGAAGGAAGAGGTTTGATAGGAAATTTATGCCATAACTCCTTCTAACTAAAAACCTTAGTTACTGTGTATCTATGTCTCCTCTGGGAAATGTGTGTGATCACAGTTCTGGTTCCTGCCACCTTGAAGACTCTCTCCAAAAAATAAATTAGATCATTAGGCCCCATGCACATGTTCCTCCTATCCCCTACCATGGTGATCTGTGCATGTGTATTGCTATAGTTTATCCAATAAACAATCTCCTCAATATAAACTAGTGTGGCATTGATCCCTATAGATGCACCTTCCATTTACATCGTAGGATGTATCATTCCTAGGTCAGGAGGAGGCAGAAAGGAAAACTAATTAATGGTTCAACATCTCAAGTCCTAGGAAAACAACCTTATTTAGCAAGACAGCTTCTAATCTTTCTAAGACTTCAAAATATGGCCAGTGTTTTCCAACATTAATCTATAGGCAAAATATATGGATGAATGTATGTTGCTTCTCATGTATCTCATGAACATTTCCAGTTCCCTTCCTTCTTGCCACAAAGTAAGATTTGCATGTCTCCACCCCTTTAAATTTAAGGGCGATTTATTTCAGTCAATAAAATTTGGCCTGGAGATCATGGAAGCATGTGCTGCACGGGGGCGCAACACTGAGCCATCACCTGATGGTGGAAGACCCACCAGGATCCCACTGGATTTTGAGAAAGAAGTAAAACTTTGTTAAGACACTGGAATTTGCGAGTCGCTTATTATCACACAATGGCCTATCCTACCTATTGTGAGTGGACTCGTGTCCCTCCAAAATTCGTATGTTAAAGTCCTAGCCCACAGTACCTCAGAATGTAACCTTATTTGGATATGGGTGATGACAGATGTAATTAGTTAAGATGACATCATTCTGGAGGAGACTGGGTCCCTAATCCAATCTGATCAGTGTCCTTATAAAAAGGGGACATTTGGATGCAGACACACATAGAGAACAGCATGTGAAGATGAAGGCAGCCATGGAGGCTATGTAGCAGAAGCCATGGAATTCCACCCACAGAGAGCCAGCAAACCACCAGAAGCTAAAGAGAGAGGCCTGGAGTAGATCTGCCTTCAACACCCTCAGAAGGAACGAACTGTGCTGATACCTGAATCTCAGACCCCTAGCCTTCAGAACTGTGTGCCAATAAATTTCTGTTAAGCCGCTCAGTTTGTGGTGCTTCTGAACCACAGCCTTAGCAAACAGATACGCTATCTTAATGCAACTATATATTGTTTCAGACAGAAGATAATGCATGTGGGGAGGGAGAGGAGGGCACAACTAATAGTAGAGTAACTAATGCCTTTAGAAGGAGAATCCAATCTAATAATGTGAGATTATGTAGTAGAGGTAAAAATTTCTTTCATTCTCATCTTGCAAGTGGGCATAATTTTATATTTTTTAACTAAGGAAAAACGCTCTTTGGTTTATTTTCTTTAAGCTTATGTATTTATTTTGAAAGAGACAGAGAGAAGGTGAGCAGGGGAAAGGCAGAGAGAGGGAGAGAGAGAATCCTAAGCAGCCTCCATGCAGTCAATGGGCCTGACATGGGGCTTGAACTCACGAAACCATGAGATCATGACCTGAGCTGAAATCAAGAATCGGATGCTTAACTGACTGAGCCACCCAGGTGCCCTGGTTTATGTTTGTAATTGAAATATACCTGACGCACAATGTTACGTTAATTTCAGGTGAAGAGATTCAACAACTGTATACATCATGCTACGCTCACAAGTCACCATACACTGTCATCACAGTACCAGTGACTACATTCCCTAGGCCGTGCCTTCCATCCCCATGACTTGTTCATTTCATAACTGAGAACCTGTATCTCCCCCTCCCCTCACCCATCTCCCTCCCCTCTGGTAGCCACCAGTTTGTTACCTATATTTATGGGTCTGTAAAAAAAATAAACTTCTATTCAAAATTAAAGTGCCCACACTTAAATAAAGATAAAGAAAAAGTTTATTACATTTTCGGGGAGACCAGCTCCATATTTACGTGGTCCTATTCTGTTGTCTCTTAATTATGAATGCTGAGCCTTTTAGCTTCAGAGGATTCGATATGTTTGCTATGAATGATTAAGAGTTCATAAAGTTTTTACTAGCACATTAATCTCCAGGTGCAGAGAAAGTCAAGACACTTGTTAAAATTCTCTAGTCCTCACACAAGTTTGCCTCGGGAAACATGGTAAATAACTACAGAGCTGGCTCCCCAAGATAGCACCTAAACACATCAACTTCAAAGAGACCTGTCTAGACCAAATAAGGATGCTACTTTCAGTGAGCTGGCCTAGAAAATGGAGTTTATTTTACAAGACTCTTTCTTTCTGAAATGAAACACTCCATGAAAGGCAAGCTCATGACGCAGAACTTAGAAACACGGGAGACGCTTGATACTTGAGAGGGTTGTGTCCTGAGTCTCTGGCAGAAAGCACCAGGGTTCTCCAGGAAGATGACAGGCAGCCTAGAAAAGGATGGAGGAAAAGGGACACAATGGAATGGGCATGGCTGGCCAGGAACTCGGTCCCTGCACAAGCTCCATCCCCCATACCCAACTCAACCACACTGATACTTCTGTTTGCTAAGAAGTCACTCAGCCCATGGCTCTTACTGTTTACCTGTGATCCTTTTATCCTGTCTTCAGCTGTCTTTCCTGGCTCTACTTTTTGAGTGTACCTTCTAAGGAGGGATTTCTTCATGGTTTATTTATCTTTTTTTTTACGTTTATTTATTTATTTTGAGAGAAAGAGAGAGAGAGAAAGCATGTGTGCACCACACACACATGTAGGAGGGGCAGAGAGCAAGGGAGAAAGAGAATCCTGAGTGGGACAGCGTGGAGCCTGATAGGGAGCTTGATCCAAGGAACCCCGAGATCGTGAACCAAGCCAAAATCAAGAGTCAGAAACTTCACAAACTGAGCCACCAAGGCGTCCCTTGTCCCTTACCTTTCTATCCCCCTCTGTATATATTTGCTCTCTCAGGGAGAGCAACAGAAAGTACAGGAAAAAAATCATAGGCTTTATAGCCAGACACACACAAATTGATATCAGGGCTCCAGACTGGCTAAATGGTCAACAAATCAACCCCCCTGAATTTCTTTTCCCTCGTTTGCAAAAAAAAAAAACAAAACAAAAACAAAAACAACAAAAACAACAACAACAACAAAAAAGCCTTCTTAGAAGGCGATTTGAGATTTAACTGAGCTTTAACTTTAACACATAGAAAGTGCCCAGCAAATTGTAGGTACTCCACAAAGTCAAATGCCTTCCTTTTGAAGCTCTCACTCAATATCCTAATTTCAACTGTCTCTCATGCCCGAAATCTAGGAAGGCTATTGAAAAGAAAGCTTGGAATTGGAGCAATGGTCAAAGACAAAAGTACGTGATACGGGAGTAGAGGGTAAGCAAAATGACCGTTAAGACTGTCGAACCTGAGAATGCGCTGGGAATGGCGTAGGTCTCTGACAAGCTGCTGTATTTAATGACTCAGGAGCCAAGCAATGCCGAAAGCTAAAGAAGAAATATCCTCCACCTATCGTCTTGGATATTGTACACAGGGCTCCAAAGATTTATTAAGCCTTTGCCAATAGAATTTACCATCTTGGGTTCACATAGCTAAGAAGCTATAATATACAAGCAGGGGACATGGGATAAGCTTACAAGACTGACTCACATGGAGAAAGATATCCCACATCGGGGAAGGGCTGGCACATTTCAGGGACAGGGGAAATTAACAAGTGGCATCACTGACAAGAGTTTTGAAATAGGAAACGAACGTTGGCTCACCTACAGTAGTTGTTCTCAGTATCTACTTTAGAGTCTCTTCTTTCTGAGGAAATGTAAATATATATGTCTTAGCAGCTCTGATTTTATTTGGAATTTTAATCTAAATAAAATAGTAAAACTAAAAGAATCAAAACAATAGGCCAAAGCATTGCTATAGCTGATCCTCAGTAGAGAGAAAAAAACTAATAATAATTCCTCTGAAGGGTCTCTGAAACTTTCACTTGAGACTATGTCATGGTCAATAACCTCAATATCCATAGACACCTTAGAATGATGCCACCCGTGTAAATATGACAAAGCGATTCTTAAAGAAGCTCTGAAACAGAAGATACCTTGTTTGGAAACAGATGTCAACTGATTTGAGTATTATCAAATCAAACGCTTTTTAGATCACCCACTATTAATTGGCTGAAGAAACATGTGAAGAAAACAAATCAGGAACTGATATGCTTTCTAATATCTTATATTTTTTAAGCCAACTGAACAAGTGTATATACAAGTGCTATACTTTGTATGCAGAAGAAAAATCTGCCTCACAGTATCAGGCTTCACTTACAATCCTGAAAACGGTATGCGATGCTACTTGAAAAATAGTTATTACTCTGGTTGGTTGGATAAAGTTATTTTTTTCTAAAAGCAAATAGGCTGAAGCGTGACTGCAAACCGATTTCAGCTATAACAACTACCATGTAGCACACAGCATCATCTCACTACCTAACGCATTCTAATAAAGTTTACTGTAACATGAAATACTGTGGCAATAGCTAATGGCAGTGCAACTTGAAGATGCCCACAGAAAGCATTTGCTATTATTTTTTTTAATGTTAGCGTAAAGATAAACCCGGCTAAGATGCCATCTCTATTTTTAAATTGCTCCTTGGTTAACTATTCCATCTCTGAAATACACTTCCATGTTACTCTGGTACATAAATAGTGGGGAAAGTCAATACTAGTTAAATGCATTAATAAGTTTTACATTGATGCATCTGGTGGCACACACAGTGTTAAATCTGCAAGCCCAGCCAGAAGTGCTCGATTGCCCAACTCAAAGGCTCTTACTTTTTTTTTTAAAGAAATGTTTGCCTTTGTTTATTTAATATAGGATCATCAAGTTAGAGAAAGAAAGAATCATGTAGCACAGAGGTGGGCATATATTTTTGTCAAGGGCCAGGAAGTAAAAACGTCAGGCTCTGCAAGTCAGAAGGTCTCCATGTAACCACTGAAGTCTGTAGTTGGAATACAAAAGCAGTCATTTATAATATGTAAATGAAAGGGCATGGCACGGTTCCAAAAAGTTTTCCTTTACAGAAACTAAAATTGACATTTTTATATAATTTCCACTTGTTATCACCTATTCTTCTTTTCCAAAAATGCCCACTAACCATTTCAAAATGTACAAATCATTGTTGATTTGTGGGACATTTATAACCACAAGTTGCATGTGGCCCACAGGCCACTGCTGATCGCTGCTTTAGCACATCATTGAAACACCTGAAGCAGGAATGGACCTAGATGAGAGGCTACACAGACAGTGGGGCCCTTCTTGCTTCAGAGAAATGCAAAACACATTATTTAACTTCAGAGAAATCTAAAAGCCCAGCATGCATATTAATATATGTGCATATTTTATGAGTCATGTAAAATATTAGTCAGAAGAACTACACTCATTTCCCTTCCCCACCAACTCAACTCTCTCCACATGCTCTCCATCCCAGTGTGATACCCAGATGCCCAGTTCTTCAATTAGGATTAGCTTTGATTCCTTTCTCATTCTTCAATTCCCCTTCAATCAATCACTCTTTTAAATAACTTAACAAAGCCATCTACAGAGCTCGACGCTGGTCCAGGCCACCGTCACTTAGCTCACTGTAGTCTTTGCCAGCGTGCGTATGCTGGTACCTGCCTGACGCCAGGCCATTTTCTTCATTGCACTAAAAAGTGGGAAATGGTAGAACTCACAGCAGCTTCTAGTCCCTCCCCAGGGGTACACATTCCCACGCAGGATACAGAAGAGGAAGGGACTACCACTTCGGCCTGAACTGAAGAAGCATCTGGAAGAAACACCTATACCGTCCCCCACAACTGCCCAGAAGAGGATGGTGTTCTGTGGGAATGGAAGCTTCTGGAATGATCAAGTCCTGGACTGAGTTATTCTAGATGTGCATTTGTTGAATAACAACAAGTTCCCTTTTTGATAAAATAAGAATGAGCCGTATGGCCCAATTCCAAATTGACACAAAGTACTTTGGGCTCATAGATGAGTCGCATGTAACCGAAAGATGTGATGAAATTATACCATGAAATCAGGGTGTTGCTAAGAAAAAGAACAAAAGTCTGACTTGGTTCAGTGTTCTCACTGGAATTGTTAACATCTTATGGTATTTTCTCTGGCTTGCTCAATAGTAAATATTTAGTTCTTGCGCTAAAAAAGAACAAACATTAAATCTGAGAAGCTACTAATGGGAAGTGAGAAAAAACTCAAGTGATAGATAAAATAAATACTGACTATGAGAGATCCATGGCTGGGAGCGAAGTATGCTCCAGGGGCCACAACACACCAACACAGGGGAGGGAAGGGGTGTTTTTTTTTGACAGTGGTAAATGTCCACTCTTACCACTGTTGTTTAACATAGTTCTGAAAGTCCTAGCATCAGCAATCAGACAACATAAGGAAATAAAAGGCATCAGAATTGGCAAAGAGGAAGTCAAACTTACACTTTTCGCAGATGACATGATACTCTACATGGAAAACCCGACAGACTCCACCAGAAGCCTACTAGAACTGATCTATGAATTCAGCAAAGTCGCAGGGTACAAATTCAGTGTACAGAAATTAGTTGCATTTTTATACATCATTATTGCTGTATCAAGATTCTGAAATCTTGACAGATTTCAAGAGAAATCAAGAAACTGATCCCATTCACAATTGCACAAAAAAAACATAAAATACCTAGGAATAAACCTCACCAAAGATGTAAAAGATCTGTATGATGAAAACTATAGAAATTATGAAGGAAATTGAAGAAGACACATAGAAATGGAAAAACATTCCATGCTCATGGATCGGAATAAATATTGTTAAAATGTCATTACTACCCAAAGCAATCTACACATTCAATGCAATCCCAATCAAAACTGTACCAGCATTCTTCACAAAGCTAGAACAAACTATCCTAAAATTTGTATGGAACCACAAAAGACCCCGAATAGCCAAAGTTATATTGAAGAAGAAAACCAAAATGGAAGGCATCACAATCCCAGACTTTGGCCTCTACTACAAAGCTGTAGTCATCAAGACAGTATGGTATCGGCACAAAAACAGACACATAGACCAATGGAACAGAATAGAGAATACAGAATTGGACCCACAAATGTATGGCCAATTAATCTGTGACAAAGCAAGAAAGAGTATCCAATGGAAAAAAGACAGCCTATTTAACAGATGGTGTTGGGAGAACTGGACAGCAACATGCAGAAGAATGAAACTAGATCACTTTCTCACACCATACACAAAAATAAACTCAAAATGGATAAAGGGTCTGAATGTGAGACAGGAATCTATCAAAACCCTAGATGAGAAAGAGGGAAACAACCTCCTTGACCTCAACTGCAGCAATTTCTTACTCGACATATCTCCAAAGGCAAGGGAATCAAGAGCAAAACTGAACTATTGGGACCTCATCAAGAAAAACTAATAGGCAACCAACGGAACGAAAAAAGATAGTTGCAAACGACATATCAGATAAAGAGCTAGTATCCAAAAATCTATAAGGAACTCACCAAACTCCACACCCAAAAACCAAATAATCCAGTGAAGAAATGGGAAGAAGACATGAACAGACCCTTCTCCAAAGAGGATATCCAGGTGGCCAACAGACACATGAAATGATGATCAGTGTCCCTCATCATCAGGGAAATACAAATCAAAACCACACAGAGATACCACCTCACACCGGTCAGAGTGGCTAAAATGAACAAATCAGTAGGCTCTAGGTGCTGGCCTGAATGTGGAGAAAGGGGCACCCTCTTACACTGTTGGTGGGAATGTAAACTGGTGCAGCCCCTCTGGAAAACAATATGGAGGTTCCTCAAAAAATTAACACTACAACTCCCCTATGACCCAGCAATAGCACTGCTAGGAATTTACCTAAGGGATACAGGAGTGCTGATGCATAGAGGCACATGTACCCCAATGTTCATAGCAGCACTTTCAACAATAGCCAAATCATGTAAAGAGCCTAAATGTCCATCAAATGATGAATGGATCAATAAGATATGGTATATCTATACAATGGAGTACTCCATGACAATGAGAAAGATGAAATCTGGCCATTTGTAGCAACGTGGATGGAACTCGAGGGTGTTATACTGAGTGAAATAAGTCAGGCAGAGAAGGACAGATACCATTTGTTTTCACTCATACAGGAGAAACTTAACAGAGGACCATGGCGGGAGGAGAAAGGGAGAAAATAGTTGGGGGGAGGGAGGCAAGAGACTGAGGGCTGATGGGAGTGGGAGAGAGTGGTAAGGTGGTAATGGTCATGGAGAAGGGCATTTGTTGGGATGAGCACTGGGTGTTATATGGAAACCAACTTGACAATAAACTATAAAAAAAAAAATCAAGACCCAGAGCAGACCTCCAGATGATATTATAATACTCAGCCTTGCTTTACAGCGATTATTTAGAGAAGCAACTCTTCTATTTAGATTCTTGCTTGAATATCTGAATAATGGTTCATCAGCCATCCTCCCTAATAGTGCCTTCACATGTATCGTGCCTTCTAAGAAGCTCAAAACCCACTTAATTATCTATTTATCATTAATTAAATCTTCCAAAAGGTGCCCTGGTGGCTCAGTCGGTTAAACATCTGATTTTGGCTCAGGTCATGATCTTCTGGTTCATGAGTTCAAGCCCTGCATTGGGTTCTGTGCTGACAGCTCACAGCCTGGAGCCTGCTTCATGTTCTGTTTCTCTCTCTCTCTCTCTCTGCATCTCCCTTGCTCACACTCTCTCTGTCTCTCTCTCTCAAAAATACATAAACATTTAAAAAATTGTTTTTTAAATCTTCCAAGTCCATCCTTAGGAAACTGATTATAACTAANTCTATCAAAACCCTAGATGAGAAAGAGGGAAACAACCTCCTTGACCTCAACTGCAGCAATTTCTTACTCGACANGAGCCTGCTTCATGTTCTGTTTCTCTCTCTCTCTCTCTCTGCATCTCCCTTGCTCACACTCTCTCTGTCTCTCTCTCTCAAAAATACATAAACATTTAAAAAATTGTTTTTTAAATCTTCCAAGTCCATCCTTAGGAAACTGATTATAACTAAAAATCCATCATTCAGATGGTTAAGAGAGACGTAGAAAAAAAGTGAGGTAAAGAAGGTCAGGGTTGCCTCAGCATCATCTACCGAATCACAAACCAGATTAAAGAAAAAAATCTCTATATCCATTTTTTTCCTCAGTAATGAACAGATATTCTTTATGAGGAGAAGCATGTAAATGCCTGATTAGATCTATTTTTAGATTAGTTCATTAATGCCAAGGCTAATAGACTTAACTCTGTTCTGAAAAACTGTAGTTTGATAATGATGAGAGGTTCATAGATGCAGTGAAAAACTACAAACAGGAACTGAGTTCTTCCAAGGCACCCTGATAAAAATTATACCCTGAGAATTTTACAAGCAACATCCAAGTTACCAAGACACAAAATCATATAATTAAGACACCGCTGGTAACTAAGACTATATGATAACACTGCACGTAGGTTTCTCAAATTGAAGATTTTGAGTTCTGCAACATACTTTTAAATTTGAATTTTGAATATTTCATATGAAAGTTCATTTGGGCAGCATGGCCACTCATAATGCCTTAATCAAAGTAATGTGCTCCCCACCTAGGAAAGGGCTTGATTTCATTATCATGGAACTTTGGAGAGAAGGAACAGAATGGATAGAGGGAATCAACCTATGGTCTAATCCAATCTGCCAGTCATCCTTTTCATCAATGTAACGAAAATTTTACACTGTATGGGTAAAGGCATTGTACCTTTAAAAATTCTATGTATAGGCTTGCGATGAATAAAATTATAAATGACATTTACTGATCATCTCCCAAATTTGTAATGAGAAGCTTTCTATGTTTTAGCTTTAATTTTGAATCTGAACAATGAAAAAATATAAATGCTGCAGCTAAAAAAATGAAATTCTGTAAAGAAGCCACAAATCCTCAACTCTGCGCTGCAATTGTCTTGCCAAGCATCAGATTTTATGAATGTCACGGATCACTTAATGGCAGCTGGAATCAAGTTTCAGTCACCCCTCAAACGGCAAAGCATCCTATAGTCATGCATTTTACTACTATCAGTGGATTCTAGATGCAGGCTCCCACTTAACTCTTGCTAACTCTGTGATGTAGGGAACGTTCCTCAGCCTCTCAAAGCCTGCTTCCTTTTCTGTAAAATGATAATAACACTGGTACACTGAATTTGTCGTAAGAATTCACTGAGATAATCTATGCAAAGTTTTCAGCAGACAATCTGGCATATAGCAAGCACCTTTGAAACATTAGTAAAATGTTTACCATTTCCATTAACGGGCATGGAATTCAACACATACTCGCACACGCACACATCCACACACACACACACACACATACTTTTTCACACTCATAAATTTAGAACCTTGTCAAACAAAACATGGAGATGTAATGAAAGTTTAAAAAAAAAGTAGAATCAATAAGTTAAAAAATAAAGCTGGGTTGGTACCTTATCAAAGTTATCCCTAGTTAAGTGTATGTGTTTAAAGGAAAAATAAATACTGAGTCAAATAGCAAGAGGAAATTCTACATACCTTTCAATCACACTTTGACCTCCATAGAAACGCATCCTGAACCGTCTCTGAGAGATCGGTTTTTGGGGTCATGGAGAAAATGTTCAAGGGAAATTGGGAAAACTGGATGGTAGTCATCACATTATGTCTATTCCTGCTGACAGGCCACTTTTGCTGCTTCTCAATGTGTACAAAGGTGGTTTCTAATGGACCATAAAAAATCCAACTTTTCTGTGAAACCCTATTCTAGTTTAACTGATGATTTTACAAGTTACTGATACCTTCCTCCCCAGAGTGACTGCAAAAGAATTCATGCTGGTAATATTTCCGAATGCACACTCAAATGGTCTAACAAAGACAAACTCAGAGGTGCCGCGAGCCAAGTAGTATGCAGTCTTTCAGGCCAAGGAACCAGAGAAGGAAAGTGTGGAAGAGGAGACAGACACAATCTAGGGTTCTAATCACAACAGCTCTAAGCATCTTTGAGTGAAGGAAGACAGCTGGCAGAGGATGTGTTCCGAACTAGCTACCACACCCAGGTAGCTTATCTCCATCTTAGGTAGGTGGCATTTGGCCATCAGCCTTAGGAAGTGCTAATTCAACTTCCACAACTGAATTCTAAAACTCAAGCAAGGAGGTATCTGGCTTACTCACAAATCGAAAAAGATTCTTTTAAATCCCTTCTATTCTCTTCTTTTACCCTGCTTACTAAATACACTCTCTGTCCATATTCTGTTAGACAACCTTTCTATTCCTCTCCCTCCTGCCCTGGTATCTTTTCCTGTGAAGGAATATTTCCTCTGATTATACTCTCAGTGGAAATCAGGAAGAACATAGGTTTCCTGGAGAATTCTTTGTGTAACTATCCAACTTCATCTTCCATCAGTCTAGCAAATAAAATCCAGTAACATTCACTTACTTGTAGCTTTTCATTCTATCATTCATTCACTCAATTAATAAGTAATTATTTAATGCCTACTGAGTCATTGGCAATATGCGAGGTGCTAGGGAAGATGGATAGGACTCCATTAACAAGTTCACAATCCAGAATGGGAAACATAAATGTACAGAATTGATTGCAAGGTAGTATGAGTGATGCCACAATACATGTAACATAGTAGGGCTGCTGGGAGCATAAATTGGGGCAAAAATTCACTCTGAAGACGGGTAAAGGAGACAGTAGAGAACTTATACTGGCTACTGGTCTACTGCTCTTGAAGTAGAGAAGGTGAAGTATCTTTAATACTAATCTGAATTTTTGCTCCTTCTAAAAAAGAGAACAGACTTAGCTGTGTCCAATATTACATTCTAACTAGAATTGTGACCTATGTTTAATATGCACATCACATAGCGAAATGATACTTAACAGGCCTGAGTATGGCAGCATTAGGAGCTAGGAGATACTCTTCGTCTGTAACCTCCCATTATAGAAAATGAGGTTACATGCACTCAGGTAACTACTCTGTAAAGATAATGATATTACATTCACTATTACCTAAACATAGGCTAGGAATTAAAGGAAAAAATAAATCATATAAATTCCTTACTAAGTCAGAGATCCGTACGGTGTATTTTCCCCACCTCTTGAAAACCCTCTACACTCCAACTGTACTCCATAAGGAAATATAAATGGAAATAACAAGTGGGCTTAATGTAACAGAAATGTTTGCTTCTAACTCCCAGTAGGAAAGACCAAAAACAGTCATGTAAAGAGTTGGTATCGTTTATACAAACAACTTACATATTTTGAGGATGAAAAGACTAAACATCCTATTGTCTCAAATTGTAAAAGAAGATGCTAAGTTCTATACTTAGTGAAACAGGAGTATCAAATTCTGAGTATGTACAATTGTTCCTGAAAGCTATTATATTACCAAAAATAGTAGATGTATTTGGAAATAATAAAATGTGTGTATGATGCACTGCATATCATATGTATAAAGTAGGGAAAATGTGAAAAGAAATAATTTTGTTGGCTGTCAGAACCAAAATGTAAATTCAAAGCTTTAAATTAAACTTGTATGAGTGCTTCTGTCCTAAAGAGGAGACATTTTAAAAGAATTGCTATAAAGATTTATTGCTTTGGTTGTATTGCAGGTATGGCTTTGGGATAATGGGTTAATTTTTCAATTTCTATGCTCTTAATAAAATGAACCTTAGAAATTAGGTAGCAGAGCTGTCTTCCTGTCCTCCTTCCCCCCAACACCTATTCACAACAAAAAAAGAAAACGGACTGCATTTTGACTTTTTATTGGAGACTTTATATGGTAGGTACATTAAACAGTATCTTTGATAAAATATTTAACTGAAAATAATAAGCAGATTCACTAATAAATGCTTGTAATTATCCAAAAGAATTCTGAAAACCTAAAAAATAAAATTTTGTATATATAGTCACTGGTTGAAAATGAAACCCCATAGGTTCTAAGCACATGCAATGGTCACTGCTGTCCTAGGTGGTTTCTGTTTCCAAAAAGCAGTGTTTTAGGGCACTGATAAAATAATGCAGCTGGTGTGATCAAAGAGCACTGATGCTTCCTTAATGTCTTCAAAATCAAGTTCAGATTCCTTAGATCATGATTAAGACTATTCACATTCCACGTCCAATCTACAGCCCAAGGTTTTCATCCCACCAGCCCTTTCCTGAAGTCCTGACAACCCAGCTCCCGGAAACACCGTGGGTTTCTGTAGTTCATCACCTCAGCCTGGAATATCCTTGATCTCCTTCAGTCTTAACACTGAAATCTGTCATCCTCATTTGAGAAATATATTTTGTTGTTCCAAGTCTGACGTTCATTAAGTATGTTGTCAAAATGCTTGGATTCCCCAAGAACGCAAACTCCCAAAGGGTTAAATATCCCCTACGGACTGAAATTACTCACCTCTTTGTCACCCAATGAGCAGCCAGCACTGTGCCCCACACTTAGTAGGTACTTAACAAAATATGCCTAAATGGATTCAATAAATGTTCATTACCTAATGAACAATGTTAATCTAGCCAGAGTTTTTGTGCAGGTGCTTAGCTTGCTATCCTTTGTTCAGCCAATCAGTTTCTCAGAAAAAGTCTAATGATAAGAGTCCAGACACAAAGACCATGCCTATAAAGATTTATTCCTAGAGATGATTCTGAAACAGGTTCAGATCATTAAAGTTTTTGAACATCTGATCAAATCCTTAAACAGTTTCTCATTGTTAAAACTGATTTTAAGTAGTGTTGGCTGTTTTACATAGTACGAAGAAAAAAGGTAAGTAATCTAATGATAAATAATGGAACTGTAAGAAGATTGTGTACAGAAGTTAGGTTCTCTAAGTAGTAATCATTGTTTACATATTGTTCATCAACCTATGTACAGACATTAATATAAAGGTTTCCAATTATTTCCTAAATGGTCTTACAGCAATATTCAAAAAACAAGCATACAAGTGACATAACTAGCAGCTAAAACTGAAATGGTAATATAACAAGTAAGTATCTAATTTCTACATAGGGATAGTTAGGGGATAAGGAATGGGTAGTTTTGCTGACTACTTTCGGTCAAAAATCATATATACTTGGTAAGCAAATAAATGTCCAAAAAGAAAATGTCAGACATTGCTAACTCAAATATTGTCTTAATGAGTCATATTTTTCCCAGAAAAAGGATGTCTATCTGGTATGTCTGTAACATACCCATCATGTAAGACTCTGAAGCACACTGATGTCAGATCTGGGCATGTGAAGAATAAACAAATGTATTCTTATAAAACACATGCTGCTTTGGGACTTACTTGCAGAGTGTGTTGGGGCGGGGGCGGGGGATGGAGGGAGAAGGATGATAGAAAACTTTAAATGTGTGTGTGTGTGGTTTTTTTTTTTAATTTCTAGGAGAGAGAGAGAGAGAGAGAGAGAGAGACAGCGTGAGCAGGGGAGGGTCAGAGAGAGAGGGAGTCACAGACTCTGAAACAGGCTCCAGGCTCTGAGCTGGCAGTCAGCACAGAGCCCGACGCGGGGCTCGAACCCACGAACCGCGAGATCATGACCTAAGCGAAAGTCGGACGCTTAACCGACTAAGCCACCCAGGCGCCCCAATAGAAAACTTTAAAAAGAGACTGTCATTCTAGGGAACATTCATTTACTCCAGTTTCACAGGTAATCTTCCAAATGCACACAATCTCTTAAATCAGTCTTTTCCGTTTCCACCAGCATCACCTAGCTTGGGATCTCATCACTGTAACGCAGTACTGCTGCAACAGCAATTTAACTGGCTTTCTTGCTCAGAGTCTTTCTTGCTCCAATTCCGCCTGCACAATGCTGCTAGAATAATCTTCCTAAACTCCTTTTCATTATGTCTTTCTTCTGTTTAGGAGTCTCTGGCGGGTCCTTTTCACTGATCAGAGTAATTGTACTCTTTTCAGCCTGGAAATCAGAGCCCCCCATTAATCTTTCCCCCTCTCCAATAAGACCCCCTTTCCTCTCTCTAAAATCAGGTGGATTTTATGTTCTTCCTGCTTGAGTGTCCGTGCTTTCCTGTTTAAAATCCAGATTATTCCATCCAGCAGAGAACCACCACGTCCCCAGTTAGCCATTCCAGAGTCAGTCTTCCCTTCCCTGCTTCTTCTTCCCTGAGTAAATGTCTATTTCTAAAGATCATAACCTGTCTCCACCAGTTTCCTAAAAATGCCTCCCTGCTCTCTACTGGAAGCACGCCCCACCAGGCCAGCTAGATAATCTTTGTTGATACCTTACTTAATATCTAGCAGATACCTGGGTACTCCAGCAAAGAGTTACTGAGGAATAAAGAGTTTTTGCTATTCCTATCCCATTTGGTTCAAGGAAAAATGTGAACTTTGACTATCCATAACAATAAAGAAAAACTTTTAAAAACCCAATGCAATAAAACTCATAGATGAAAATCAATATTTCCGTGTGCTTGATTGTGACAGAGAGTTCTGGGAGACATGAAAGTATTCACATGGTTGAAGACACAACATCTGTGAAAACTCTGATAATCAGAAGCTGATTATGAGAAAGCTTTTTACATGAAACTCCTTGGCCTTGACTATTAGGTTCTCAGAGATCATCTGGCCATCAAAGCAGTGCCTGGATTACTTGTTTTATAACTCACTCATCGACTCAGCCAACACGTGTTACACTATGCTGCAATATACATAAAATAATGTGTGGCTGTTGGCCATCAAAGCAGAGCCTGGATTATTTGTTTATTAACCCACTTATCGACTCAGCCAACACGTGTTACACTATGCTATAATGTACATAAACTAATGCGTGGTTCTTGTCGATTGCCTGTTCCAAGCACTGTACCAAGCACTTCTGAAGCATCTGCTCATGCAAGTCTTACAATAAGCCTATGAATTATATAGCGGCATTGTCATGATATTACAGATAATGAAACCGAGGCTCAGAGAGGTCACTCTCTAAGGACATGCAGAGGTGAAATCTGTGTTAAGAGGTTAATTAACTCCCCCAAAGATACACAGGTAGGAAATGATGAAGAGGTGTTGCAAACCTGGTGTATACTAGGAGAAGGTACCTAATTTCCGTACAAGCCTATACAGAATATATTTCAGATCTGAATCCTGAGCTGGTACTCCAATTTTCATTAACACATTTTGTGCAGTTCTGTCCTAGAACGTAACCCTTTGCTGTGCAATGCTATACTAATCTGTAAATGTGTCCATCATCCCTAACAGGTAGGCAGCNTGCAGTACATAAAGAAAGCCCTCCCTGAATATATATAGAATAGAAAGATATGTTATGCGTTTACGTAGTTATGCAGACGTGCGACATTTAGATTATTTGAACCTCTACTTACAAGGTTGAACCTTCAAAGACTATTTCTAGCATTACCTCTCCTTTCTCATTGCCACTAAGATTGTAATGCTTGCCATTGTTTGTCAAATAGAATTTAACCACCTCTTGGAATAGTTAAATACATATCAATTTACACTTGGGTCCTACTAGCATATGGTGCTGGGATGGTACACAATGTACTCAATGTGGTCTGGGAAGAGCATTACAGAGCACAAGAGAATGCCTGATTTATCACCCATACAGCTATAAATATAGTCCCAAGCCTTCTTTTCCACTTTTACCACTGACAATTGATGTACAGATGGTTTCAATATCTTATTTACAATGATATTTTTCCTCTGTATGTATTCCAAAGTGTTCTGTCTTTCAGAAAAATTTCCATGATTGTTGGGGGCTGGGCTTCCATTCCATTTTTTGATATAGAATTGACATAGTCAGCAGGGGACTTCTATATTATACCCACACTCTTCAACTGGTCTTGATCATGGAGACTTACATAAGCAACACAATGTACATCATGTTAGAACATACAGTAAAGGATCCTCTGGAAGCACGATCAGCCTAAGAGGTAGATTTCTGGGAACACAAAGGGCAGTTGTTATTAGTGAACTAACAAATCTAGATCCTGGAGTCATTACTCTGTGTCCATCTTTCTACAAAGTCCGTTAGTGTCTGCAGCCCAAGAAGAAAATTTGCATATCTGAGAACACGTTAGCTAAAAATTTCCCCATCTGATCTTTGTATCTGACTTGCGTCTACAGTCTTACTTCATTATAAGTGTCCCAAACCCTACCTCCGTTCATCACTGGGTTTGCAAGGTTAAGTAAGTGAGAAGACTACCCTGGACAGTGGAACGTTTGGGGGAAGTCTGGGTGACTGCAGGTATCACGTCGGCCTATAAAGGCTGTGCTTTAATGAAACTGGGTAGAGCAATATAAGCCTGCTGCCCACTCCTACAGATGTGGACAGTGTCTTATAGTTTTGAGATGAGGCTCTATGAAAATAGATATATGGACAGAGGTAAACCCAACAGTGATACTACACCACAATGTTGTTTCAAGAGCCAACAGAGTCCCGGCACGCCAGACAGTTATCAAGCAGAGTACAAGAAGAATAGCTTTTATACTCTTTTCATTTAAATTGTAGTTTCACATAGTACATACTATTCCATTTTATAGATGGGGAAACTGAGGCAGAGTAACTACCTCAAGGTCACACTGCAGGAGACCCAACTCAACTTCTATCATCTGTATAAAGTCTTAAATCATTTTATCAGTTTGAGTCCTTCTCTCTGTTTGGGTGACACTTTTCTTGGTATTCTTGCCCTCGGTTTATCACTAAACCCCTTATTCTTTGGTAGAGTTTCATGCCTCCTATCTGCCACAGAAGCATAAGGTATAAGGCAAAGATTGTTATGATTATGTCCATCCCCCCAACCCTCTGGAAAACCCCCACTGCCCAACAACCCCCACAAAATCTCTCTGGTTCTATCTCCTGCCTCACCTTCTTTTCTTTAGCACTATATGAGAGTATCTTCATTCCTGTATTTTACTTATAGCGAAATAAAATCTGCTCTCAGCTTGGTAGTTCTGTATTTCTCAATCATCAGTACCATGTGTGACACATATATTATAATGTAAGATTTTATAACAACTTTGCAAAGCTCGGAGGAGTTAAGCAACTTGTTCTAGAATTCAGATAATTGACTGATTTTCAAAACCAAATTCATCTCATTCCAAAGGCTACGATCTTTCCCACTGCCTCACTTCTCAACTATCTACATAAAACTTGAGCTGTTTCACTGGGGCTCCTAGAACAGGTTTGACCTTGGCAAAATACCTTTTTGGGTCTGGCAGCAGCCAAAGTATATTGGCTAAAAATCTCCCCATGGCTTTGCCTCAGGTGCCCTCTGTACCAACAATAGCTATAATTTGTGCCAATACCCTCATGCATCTCATCGAACTAGATTTCAAAGACTGGAAGATTCCTGGGGTGCCTGGGTGGCTTAGTTCGTTAAGCAAACGGCTTCTGCTCAGGTCATGATCTCACAGTTCGTGGGTTTGAGCCCCACGTCACACTCTGTGCTGACAGCCAGCTCAGAGCCTGGAGCCTGTTTCAGATTCTGTACCGCCCTCTCTCTCTGACCCTCCCCTGCTCACGCTGTCTCTCTCTCTCAATCTCTCTCTCTCTCTCTCAGAAATGAATTTTAAATTTTTTTTTAAAAATTAAAAAAAAAAACAAAGACTGGAAGATTCCAGCACCACATTTTTCACAGTACATCACAATTTTGAATATATCAACTCTTCACTATTCAAAAACTATCTGAATTTTAATGCCACACTACTGATAGCTAGCACAGATTTACTTCAATGCGGAAATGCTTCACATGACTCTCAGTAGAGTGTTTTTTGTGAAAACATAGTTATATTCTAAGAGAGAAAAGAACAGTTTCTAAATATAAGCTTTGAGCTAACTTGTCTTCCCCCCGCCCCCAACAAATCTTCACCAAAGCTCTCTTCATCTTTGTTCTTCTTACTCTCAGAATTTCAACAATTCTTTCTCTCTCTCTTTGGGTTATTAGTTAAGAAATCTTAAAGGAGAATAACGGAGATAAATATCTTTAATTCTCTACCTCATTTTGTCTTCACAAAATATAGGCAAGCTGCAGTTTGCTCTTATTTACTACTTGCTCCTACTAGGTAGTAAATGAATACATCTTTTAGCAAGGGGACTATTTGGGACATTAGTACTTCCATCCCACTTGAAACTACTCATTCTTAGAGCTCAGTCCCTAGAAGCACACATTAAATTGCTTCAACAAGACTGCACCTTTGAAGATACAACATTACACCAAACCACCAAACTTCCAATCATCTTTCCATGTGCCTGTGGTTCTTGTTCATGTTTGGTTCACTGTTTACAGTCCTTGTTGGCCTGGCTCAAACATCACCTTCCCTTAATGACCCGATGCTCTATCTAGTATGCTGTCGGTATATTTCACTTATACCTTCATTGCAGCTCCCACGGAACCTTTGGCTGGATATACAGTCCGGCACAGATCTGTCGGTAATTCTCAGCCACGGCCACCCCGTCCCCGTGTTCGCAGAGGAGACTATGGACTTTCTAAAGGCAGTGCTTATATATAACTCACTACCTGCAATTTGTCTTTATTAAAGCTTGGCAGGGTCTGCCTAATAATTATTAGTTAAACTGAATTTGGGGAAACATCTAAAGTCCAATTCGGACTCAGTCTGGTTATACATTCCACCTAAGGATTTTGTACCTAAGAGTGGCCTACAGTGATCTATGTTAGAATAGAGCTTTTTCGGTAAACTTCTAAGGGCACATTTTAGGTACAAGAATACTGAATTTCACTGCACTCCTGTGGTACATGAAAAAGACTGTAGAAAAACAGTATCTGACTTTCCCTTCTCTAGACATTTTCACCATGACAATACCACTGGCATCATCCATTCAAAAAAACTGAATTTACTCCCTCTTAAATTCAGGAAGAAAGCCACGCTTTGTTTAATTTTTTAAAACATTTATTTACTATTAAGAAACAGAGAGAGACAGAGCATGAGTTGGGGAGGGGTAGAAAGAGAGGAGACAAAGAATCTGAAGGTGTCTCCAGGCTCTGAGCTGTCAGCACAGAGCCCAATGCAGGGCTCGAACCCACAAACTGTGAAATCATGACCTGAGCTGAAGTCAGATGCTTAACCGACTGAGCCACCTAGGTGCCCCAAAAAGCAACTCTTGATGGTCCTAACCAACTACTATTTACTAGGTAGGGGGATAAATACTTTAATAAACTTTGCCTGGAATTATTTTCAAAGTCAACACTGACCATCATTTTCTTCAAGCCAAATTTGTTTTGTCCTTCACTCAAATTCCTTAATGCTCAAGTTCATAACATATATTTTCCTTCTCAGATACTTCCACACAGAGGGCTTTCACAAAGTGTATATAAGACTGTAAGACTTTACGAATGTGTGCTGCGGGCTGGGGTGCCTGGGTGGCTCAGTTGGTTAAGGGTCCAACTTCAGCTCAGGTCATGATCTCATGGTTTGTGGGTCTGAGCCCCGCATCGGGCTCTGTGCTGACAGCTAGCACAGAGCCTGGAGCCTATTTCAGATTCTGTGTTTCCCTCTCTCTCTGACCCTCCCCTGCTCATGCTGTCTCGCTCTCTCAGAAATAAAAATATTTTTAATAAAATTTAAAAAACACAGAATGTGTGCTGTGTATGTAATAAAAACAAATTCCAACTGGCTTTTTGATTTAAGCTGAATTTCCTTCTCCTGACTGCTATGACATTAGTTAATTTTCACTTATCTTTCACTTATCTTGCTATCTGAAATAGCGCATAAAACTGTATGTGTTCTATCTTGTTTCTATCTGTTATGTGCTAGGACAACTTAAAAACATTGATCGTCTTAGGAATTCCATTCTTAAAGTACATAAGGACTTTATGGACACTTTTGATAGCCAAATTTTATATTTCCCCTTTGTTTTATAGGTAAATGTGTCCTTTCTGATAAGGAAGCTCACCTCCCACACTGGCTCAAAACACACATGAATTCCTTAAGGGTATAAATCATACACTGAATAGAACTTCATTCCATGGCCAACACACATGCTTCATAAGAAATAGTAGGCTGGCAATGGAATACTACTCAGCAATGAGAAAGAATTAAATCCTGCCATTTGCAGCAACATGGATAGAACTGGAAGGAATTATGCTGAGTGATATAAGTCAGGCAGAGAAAAGTAGATACCATAGGTTTTTACTCCTATGTGGATCTTGAGAAACTTAACAGAAGACCATGGAGGAACAGAACAGGAAAAAATTATTACAAACAGAGAGGGAGGGAGGCAAACCATAAGAGACTCTTAAATACAGAGAACAAAATGAGGGTTGATAGGGGGGTGGGGGAAGAGAGGAAAATGGGTGATAGGCACTGAGGAGGGCACTTGTTGGGATGAGCACAGATTATATACAAGCAGTGAATCACAGGAATCTACTCCAAAAACCAAGAGCACACTTTACACACTGTATGTTGGCTGATTTGACAATAAATTATATTAGAAACAAAAAAAAGAAGAAGAAGTGGTACGTTGGTGTAATAATTAAAAATTTGTTTTAAAACATATTAAAAATGTTAATACCCCAAAATCGTGACAATCAAAATACTGCTTGCTTTGGAAAAGTATCCACAGAATTTCCTGGATTCAGTATATTACAACAGCAAAATAGCTTTTTTTCTCATTAAAAAGAAAAAAAATATCAAAAAATAATCATTTTATTCCTTAAATACTTAGTGGTGAAGTCTGAAACACAAAAGTCTAGAAGTACCATACAGGCTTAATCTCTGTACTACCAGCCTTCTTTTTCTAATTTTTTTTTTTTTACTTTAAATAAACTCTACACCACATGTGGGACTCAAAATCATAACTCTCCAATCAAGATCAAGATCAAGAAGATGTGGTTTATCTATACCATGGAATACTACATGGCAATGAGAAAGAATGAAAGCTNCATTTTTTAAAAAGTCACATTCTCTACTGAGTCAGGCAGGTGCCCCTCGCTATCAGCCGTCTAGTATCTGTGCCCATTATTACCAGTCTGAGAGTTATCAGCAGAACTTTTTCAAATTGTAGAACACTGAGCAATTATTTCTTATCAATACTCTTCCATAAAGGAATAAACTATTTCCTCCTTCGTTTCAAATGCAGAATAGGTTGGTGATAATACAGCTCTTTCCTATAAACATAAAATTGTATAAATCCTAAACTCCTTAAAAGGAACATGTTGCAGGATTTTCCTGAGACATCAAGAGCAAAGAGGCAGGACTTTTATGGTGTCAGGGTAATGTTGAGTGTGATTATCCCTACAATCTGCCAAGCAAATTCTGCGCTCAGTATGACTGCTAGAGTCCTTGTTCCTATTTACGCCCCATCCTCAGACTCAGATCTGCCGGGTTCTCCGCAAGTTTTTTCAGTCTGTGGTATCTCTCACCATCTTCCATCTGCCATGTCATCTTCTCCCGCCTACTGCTTCCTGCTAATGGAGCCTCCCCACCATTTTCCCCTCTCTTCCTTCAGCCACAGTTCACCGAGCTAATTCTACAAAATGTCAAAGCGGTGCCTTCTCTCCACTTATGTAATTTCCGAACTTCTCGCAATTTGCACTTTCAAAATTAATATTATGCTAATGATACAGAGTACAATAATAGTACTGATAAAAATGAACTCTCTGTTCCTAATTTTATATTTCATATTCTGCCTGCTTTACATTAGGAAGAATCATTCTCAAAAACTGTTAAAAAAATTCTATCATTTCATTTACATGGCATATGACTAAGAAAAGTATCAATTATTATTTGATCAGTCATCTTACTCCACCTTAAGTGTGGGATGTTTTTATTTTTTTTTTTGCTTATTTTTCTACCACAAGCATTTTCCTTCCCCAAAAGCATTATACATGCTACAATTAAGTACTACAGTAAAACTGTCACAGCATTCTTGACTGCAGCCTTCACCCAAGGCACACTGGAGTAAGGAATATTTATTAGCAAACTAGCGATCCAGTATTGCTCAGAAGAAAAAGCATCCCTGGAGTTTTCACATATTGATCAAATCCTAAACCTGTGGATAATATGTTCTATCTAGCAATTGTGTCCATAGGTAATCCAGAATTCCCGAGGACACACAATCCGAGCCCACAGATGTTCCTATTTGTCATTCCTCTTGTGTGGGTCAGGGTATCTGCACACTTCTGACAGCCTGTCTGTCAGTCCACAGAAGATGCACTTCCTTACCCACCACAGACTTAACGGTATAATGGAGACCAGGAGAAAAAGGAAATGCATCGAGAATTCACTACAAGGTAATTGCTTGTCCCTTAAAAGAGAAACCAATACAGAGATTGAGACCCTCGTTCCAGAATGCCTACGGGCTACTATCCTGATGTTCTCCTGAATAACAAACAAGTGTTTTAATCAGCTGCCTAGTTAACCCAGCAGCTACAGGCACTGGCAGCGTGTATAGAGATGGCGAGCAAAGGGAGGGACGGAAGCAATTATCAGGAGTGAAGAAAATAATCAGGGGCTGAAATGTTTGCCTTGGTCACTAGACTATCCGTTATCAAAGCCTCCCAGTCTCCCCCCACCCCCCATCCCTCACCAATGGTCCCCATTACTCATCCAAGTACTAATGTCAAGTTTTCACTTCACTCGAGTAGAAATAAACTTGATAGCCTGGGGGTGGTGATGAAATTGATGGAGTAAATAAACACGAAATCTCATAAAGTTCTCTTTTGAGGAGGCTTTGAGAAACAGAAAGTTTATGGAAGTATGCATGAGTAGTACAGCCCATCAAAGGTATTGAAATTAACTTTAGGAGGGTGTTCAGCTTGTTTACTGGCAGAATAAAGGATTTCAGGTCACGTTGGCAAAAATGTTATGCCCCTCTTTTATCTTTGTAATGGCGATGCCTGCAATTCCAGTCAATTCAGCACTTAGAGCACAGCTACTGTCCAGAAAATGGTTAGGTTTCATTGAAGGATTCTGGACTGAAGGGAGAAGACAATCTTCAGGTGCAAAAGGCTCCTGTGACAAGACTGCTTCCTGTGCCACTAGCATTCAAAAGTGTGCCTTCCGGGCTTCAGTTTCCTTATCTGGAAAACAGGTGGAATGTGATCCGATGAGTGATTTTCAAAATGGCGGATTTTTGTGTATCTAACATTTCAAGTACTCATTCCAACCAATACTGCACAGAAGTGCATGCTNTAACATTCCCTCCCTGTGAAATTCCCTGAAAATCTCAGAACAACGCTACAGGAAAGGCCCTAAGAGATGATATAATATCCCTATGAATCTCAGAGGCCCTAATGCACAACGTATTTAAGAATATAGGTAGTAGATAAAAAACTCCGGGTGATAATCATTACACATTAATAGTTTCCCTCTATTTGTCTCCAAGGCCAGAAAATAAAAAATCCACCTCCAGAGCGGAGAAGTTTTTAATCTTCAGCCAGGGCACATTTTCAACAGATGATATTATAGTGGAGAGAATATAGATTTTCATCCCTGAGAGATGGAAAGAAAAGCCGATGCCTGAGCTCTTTGGATAAATTGTAACAGCAGGAGGTGGATTGCTGTTTGTTTGATGCTCCCAGGCAGGCAGAATTTTTTCTTTAATACATCTACACTCTAATACCTGCTTTCTATGAAATAAGCAAACCCAATTTTTTTCTGCCATAGGATTACCCTACACTAGTTTCTAAAGTCTTAATGACTGGGTGATTAATAGTGCCTTACTATATACACATAAATCCTCAGTAGATTTAATTGCTAAATGCATTATTTTTCTCCTGATCAAAATAATGGAAATAAAATCTTGACACTTGAAAAAAGTGTCGGGGCCTCAATTTAATAAAGATGTCAGAATTCCTCAAAACTAGGATGGTAGGGAATTTGGACTTTGCTAATTTAGTTAGCTATCTCAGAGTTAAATTCCACGGGAACACTGGCAAAGCTATCACTGGTAGAGTTATAATGATTTCGTGAAAGAAAATTCATTACATCTATCCAAAAATTTTACTCGCAAGGAATACTGACTGCAGGAAACTTTACTAAAAATAAGAGGCCCATTAATCTGCATGTGTATGAGTCTATGTATACACCTTGGTGGAATGCACAAAAGATCTGTGTTTCCCCTTGGCCTGGCTGGCCACAACCATCCATGCCTTTTATTTTTCACTCCCTGGATTGTTGTGTCTGCCTTATGAGATTACTGCTGTGTTAGGGGCTGGTGGTATAAAGATGATCATAAGCTTCATGCGGCGTTGAAGCCTCCCTAAGCCTTAATTCATTTATTGATAAAATGGCAATAATGTGAAATATTATGGTATGAAATGATAGTGTAATAGTATGAAATTTATTGAGATGGAACAAATACCGTATGTAAAGCACTTGACACTGCCTAGACCACAGGAAGTACCATACAAATAGTTTCTGTGATCGGAATTTTCGTGAATACTAACACTATTACCAAATAACAATAAAGGCCTATGGGGAGACAGCCACGTAAATGTGTAATTGTATGTCGATACAGGGGGCTCAGAGTGAAGAGGAAGTTTCTGCTTTTAACCCAACCTGGGAGAGACAGTTAAGGCTTCAAAGAGGAAGTGATATTCAATTAAGTCTTGCCTTCAGAGTAGTCATTTCTCCAGAAGGAGAAATCAGAGAAGGAAATAAAGAAGCAGAGGGCAGCCAGCACACACGCCTAAGGCCAGGAGAGGCAGAGGGTTGTGACGGGAGCTAAGGCTGTTTATATTTGTGACTTCTGGTAAAGCTTTTTGTAAGGGAAAGTTAGGGAAGAGATGAGCCACATGACACTGCCAGATTGTGTGAAGGGCTGTGGATGCCTTATTGAGAAGTCAGGAATTTATTCCATAGGGAACAACAGAGAAGTCTGCAGTTTTTAAGTTTGGAATTGGCCAGAGCAGTCACTGGAAAGGGAAGGAAAAAAAAAAAAAAAAAAAAAAGGTAACAGTGGTTTTACTGTGGGGAGGAATGAAGCTCGGAGAGCTTGCCACTATCCTCACTTGCCTGTGACCCCAGAACTCAGCCTCAGCTTTGAAAGCCTCAGTGAGTCTAGGATGGGACCACTGGCTGTGTCCCTGAGTTGATTATTTGATGAAACCCATCTAAGCCTCTGATCCTCTTCTTATTTCTGTGGTATTCAGCCCCAATGCCAGCTCCCAACCCCCAGGGGTCTGCCTCAGGCTGTGATTCGTGTACATTGAACTCATACATCTAAACGTATTCCTTCTGTCATGTTTTCAGAATTGGTAAGGAATATCTGCATTGATTCCAGTGAAGGTATTTATGGACTTATTCATTCAAACAGGTCCATGGCATTGGGAATAGGCATGTCAGGTAACTCCCGACAGCCCAGCCAAGCCACAGTGGAAGCCGAGGCAAAAGGAAAAATAAATCACGCTGATCTGGTCTCTACATAGACTTTATAATTTGTTCATCATGGATTTTTGCATTCATTTTGATTTTTTAATATTGGCTTAAGTATTTTTTTCCTAGTATTCCTTAAATTTTGGACCTTGGATGAATGCCTCATTTTGCCCTACTCTCGTTCCCACCCGGAAACTGGCAGATCTGTCTCAAACATGATCAGCACTAGGATCAGCAAACAGCACTGGGATCAGGTGGGCCGTGTCTTGGGGATATGGGTGCACAAGAATCGGAACGCACTGCACCCCGTGACCAAGAAGTCCTGGGGAAAGGATAGAATTTCCCTGGAGAAGGGCCCAATGTTTCCAGTAGCTTCACAGATCTGCCTCGCACAACCCTGTTTCCAAATCATCTCCCTTGAAATACAGGACACAGAAGTCAAGTCTTTTTCATTGTAAGTTTCAACCACAGAGCTAAACTGGAATAAAATCATTCAATGAAAATGTTTGATAAGACAGAAACTTCTATCCCACACATTGTTATTTAACCTGAAGACAACAGAAGAAATGTAACCTCAGTATTATCTCTATATTTAAACTTAACAACAACAAGAACGTCCGGTTACCATTTTTACTATCAGGATCAGAATTCCTAGGATTTTTAGAATTGGGTGGAGATTTAAGAGCTCCCAAGCCAATGCCCTCAGGCCACACTGTGTAGTAGGTATGACGGGGGGCCCCCCCAAATCCCGCTGCGGGATGGAGAAATGGATGGGACAGATGATGCCTCAGCTGTCGGCAGCGTTGGTAGTCACAAACAACTCACAGCCTCACTCCAGGACTTGAACTTAGCTGAGGAGAGCTGTTCTGCCGAAGGTCATTCCCTAACTCTGGGGCAGCCTGCATCAAATGACTGGGGGATGCAGCAGGGCAAAGGCTTGGCCTCTCTGGGCTCAGCCTGGGGCAGCTCTCACGAGCCACTTCAGCTGCAGTCAGCCTCGGGGATGAGACTGGCTGAGGGCCCTGCGTCAACTCTGGGGAAGTTCAACCTTTCTGTCTGCCCAGTGCTCCTTCCCGCATTCCCCCTAGGTGATGCTCTCAAGATAAACTTCCTGTAAGCGAATAACCATCTCAGAGAACCCAGCATTCAACACACTGAAATACTTAACACGCAACTGGGGCGTGGGGGGCGGGAGGACAGGTCCAGCTGTGGGTGAAAGAAGAGGCAGACAGGATCACCCATCTGGTGGCGGGGTGGTGGTTTCTACCAGTCGTCGAAGCTCTACCTTGTCTCAAGTGTCACTGTGGCCATGGGTCATCCATCCCTTTAATACAGGCAGGTGCTTCATGTGTCAACTACATAAACTGCCCCAAGTTTGCCATTATGCATCTCTATTAACAAGATATTATACACTGGAGCACTTTCTATTGATTTAACTAAAAGGGCACTGCAGCAGCTCTCATTATGTTCTAAGGTCAAAGGAGAAAATGACCACACTTCCATCAGTCAAGGAAATATCAGAAATCTGTTGGTGGTGATGTGGCAGAGGTGGTGGAATTGTCTGGGCAGAGAAAAGGATGCTCAGGAAGAAATCATTCCCAGAGGTATGACCAATTCCAAGTACCATAATTTAGGAATCAATTAAAACTGTTTTCTATAAATTTGAAAACAACAGAAAGCATTAACTGCTTGGGATCGACGTGACTCCTTCATGGATTAACCAAAAACAGTTTCACTTTACGGAATTTCTGGATCCAAACAGAACGGAGTTTTTTTTGAAATTTTGTGCATCTGAAATTCCAATCTTAAGCACTGAAAAATGTATTTATTACTCAATATTCAGAAACGTTGAACTTTTATAAACATGGGCTCCTAAGATATTTTTTAGCCCTTTCCCAAGTTTCTGTCCCGCTTAGATAACATATTCTTTAGTGTATTCGTAATTACATGGTTAGATATACCCAGCCTGACGAGGAAGGCTTCAGTCCTGTCCAATGGCTACTGTCATTTATCTCATATCCCAGAAACCTACAAGACATGCATTATCTCATCCAATCCTTACCAGAACCATACGAGGCAGATCCTACTACTGGTGTGTTTACAGACGGAAAATCTGAGATTCTTAAAGAGGTTAGATAATTTGCCCCACACCACTCGGCCAATAAATGAGGATCTGGGTGGAACTGACTGCCATGTCTGTGCTTCTCACCAAAGCCGAGCATGGACTCCTAGCAGTAACATAAGATGCATCTCAGGCAGCCAACACTGCCTTTTTAGCACAAATGTCTATGGAAAACAGTCTTTAATTAAATCTCTAGTCTGTGCTTTTTAAGGCCTTCACTTAATTTGTGTGAGCATATTCTTTCTCTCATGTTGCTACCTAGATCCTTCAAGTCAAGGGCAGGCAGCTTCCTAAGGAGAATGCCTTTGAGGACTCTTAAAAAAATTTTGGCTATATTTTGGACAGTACAGCAAGCATTTTCTATACACGCTGTTTAAATACTAGGTAATTGTCACCTTAAATATGAATGATCTGCCAGCTAAATCTGCTTGTCTTTTGTTCCAAGCAAATGTTGGTATCCATTCACTCCTCTTCAAAACTTCTTATATTGAAATTGAGTTCAAATAGTATTTATTATGCACAGAAAAAAGACTGAAAGGAAACACACCATATAGTTCCTTAATAGGCTGCAGGTGACTTTTATCTTAATAACTATTTTCTTATTTTATCTCTTCAAATTAAAACAATAATAACCACAATTCTAAACATACACCATATTCCCGCAGTGGCAAAGAAATGATCCGTAAAGTAATTATGTGTCTGTTAATCTGTGTTTGATTTAGAAAAGGAGGCAATTTAATTTTAAAGGCAAACTATACATTAAGAGCTTAAAGTCAGGAAATCCCCGCTTGTGAACACAGTATGTCATTATGATCATTTCTCTGAATGAAAAATCTCAAGTAATGAATTTTGTGGTTGATTTCATATTATGAGGGTGTTGCTTAGAATTTTTTTTTCCATGGGATGAAAAAAGCTTGCTCT
Source organism: Crocuta crocuta (assembly GCF_008692635.1). NCBI lineage: Eukaryota > Metazoa > Chordata > Mammalia > Carnivora > Hyaenidae > Crocuta > Crocuta crocuta. Next base: position 1,590,895 of record NW_027532599.1, read on the forward strand.
TTTTTGAAGCAGAACAACTCTAGGGAAGAAGTGTCAATCTGATTCAACAAACGTGTACTGACTACTTACTCCACATGGAGCAATGATGGGAAGGAAATATGATGGGATGTGAGGGTCCCCCCCTCCTTTTTTGGAAGAATGACAAGGTGAATATTTCTGTAGAGACTTTCATTTCTGATTCCACTTAAATTTATTAATAACAAAGAGACTCCAAAATTCTCTGAAAATGTAATGTTGAAAACTGGAACGATAATGCAAATGCACCAAGGTTGGTAGAAAAATATTCTATCGGTGGGGCCGAGGAAACCCATCATCCACTGTGCATATAAAGCAAATGATACGCCACTTAACACCCACTTTCATAACAGTACTAGAACTGGTCTTTCAGCTAATGAAGACTGACTTTCTTTTCCAATGATTTTCACTTTCTGGTCAAAACAACTACATGTTCAAAGATTAGCCAAGACAACCATCTTAGCCATTTGTCTTTCAAGTTTTCCACTGGATACCATCAAAAAGAAGGTTAACTGGAGCAAACTAGACACTGGGGCAATTTCAAATACATCTGCACATTAGGGATTTTTAAAGAGCACAGTAAATGTTGTATTATACACCACTTAGCACAACACCGCTTTGAACAGTGGGAGAAATATTGCCATTGTATATGGCTCATTTTGTTCCTTGTAGGAAGGAAGTTTCTGTTTGCCTCTGAGCAATAGTCGTTTTAGAATGTAGCAAACTACTAAGCAGGAAATCAAATTCCTAACAACCATGGAGTCTAATAGTTTTTTTAAAACAACTGAGTGGCAGTGACACGAACAGCCGGTACTCCCACTTTAATAAACTAATAGAAAAGAGACAAAATAATGTTCATGAATTACTTCGCACGGCGAGTGACTTTGTGAGGAATGTGGAGCTCCGAACCAGTTGCCTACATCCTGTCCTTGTCCGAAAGAGACGTAAATGGCGGACACCACATCATGACCTCCTCTTCAATCTACCTCATTCTCTGTCACCATGCTCACTTGCCCAAAACTCTCATAAGAAACTACTTCCTATTCTGGGTGATGAGAGCTCAGATGACCTCCTCCAAAGCTGTGATAGATACCTTTTCACTCTCTCTCCAGCCACAACAGTGTTTTTTAATTGTTTGTTTGTTCAGTTGTTTGTTTCTGCCAAACCTGTTCCCCTCTTAGGTCCTCTGCACTGGCTCTTTCTTTGCTTGGAAGTTCTCATGCATGCCTAGCTTCTAGACCCAGGCTCCACCATGATCATGACACCCTATTTAGATAGAAACACCTCCTCCACTGCATTACCTTATTTTCTTATCTTCATGGGACTTGACACTACCTGTACCTCTCACTAGAGTCAAAGCTTTGTGGAAGTAGAGTCCTTAACTGTCTTAAAAACTCTTTAATGCCCAGGTATTACTATGCCCAGGGTCCCGCCATGCATTTGGAGTTTAATGGCTTTTTGTTGGATGGATGGATGGATGGATGGATGGATGGATACATAAATAAATTAAGTAAGTAAGTAGGTAGGTAGGTAAGTAAGTAAATAAATAAATAAATGGCTGAACCAGCATCTTTCACTAAATAAGTAAGTAAGTAAATAAATAAATGGCTGAACCAGCATCTTTCACTAAAAAGCTGCCAAGGTTGCTCCCTCTTTTCTCCCCATATTCCATTCTCCACAGAGACACATGGATAACCATTCTAAATGGAACATCAAATGTCACTTTCCTGCTTCAAACATTCCAATGGATTCCCTCTATATTTAAAAATCTAAACTCCTTTCCATAGTCTTCAAGGTCCAGCGAAATCCATCTCCTGCCTCAACTTTATCTCACACCCACCATTCTCCATCCTACCCCACCCCCATCCCAATACTAAGCTCAGTCCTTATGAGGGCTTTTGTATTTGGCAAGCCTTCTTCTTAGAAAGCTATTCTCCCAGTCTCGACATGGACAGCTGCTTCCTCTAGTGGTCCCATCGGGTCTCCAGCACCCTCTGGAAAAGCCTTTCCCAACTACCTCAACTAAACCAGAATCAGATAAACAACTAGGGCTATGGTCTTTATTTGAATGTGTATATTTATAAAAGATCAGACGAAGTAAATTTGACTAGGATAGAAGAATAGCTTCCATACATTTACAAGGATGGTTCAAACTCAGCTTATATCTGACAACATTGTCAGGGCTACTTACATAGTAGTCATTTTAGCATGTTATTCTCCAATTCAATAATTATAAATATTTCTCTATAACAGTAATTTGGGCAAAAAGAGTATTGTTTCATTGAGGGAGGGTGATGAGGGGGGATATTATTAGGTATCATTCAACGAGTCTGAGTTACCATTTTCTCCCATTTTTGCCTTTAATTTTAAAAATTAACCATTCTTCTTATAATCTGTTCTACAATTTTCCTTATGAACATAATACACACACAAAGGCGGAGGTGCTTCTTGGCTTCAGTTTTACTTACGTTTATACTTACTGTAATTTCAAATGTTTAACATAAAACTTAGTATCATCCATAAACACAGCTTTTACTATTTTTAACAATTAAGACACATAGACACAATAAAAGGAGCATTGTCATCAAAGCAGGAGGGCAGACATGAATGAACTCTTCCCTATCAGAAGGCAGGGAAGCCCTCAAAAAAGCCTCACAGAATTGTCCTAACGGAATTTCACTACATCAAAGACAGGATTCAATCCTCACAGAGATGTCATACTAAATATTAACTGAAAGACAAATACTAAAATGCATGGCTTCATTATGTTTCACTATATTTCATATATAAATTCTCACCCTGATAAAAATTCCAAGCACTCAGCTCCATAATGGCAAAGTCGATAAGGGAACAGATTTCGAAATGGTGTCCAAACAAAGGCAAACAGCCTTTTCATGTTCCCAGTGGCACATTACTTTACTTATGACAAATGTTCCTGATTTAGTAAGACTGACATTTTTTAAATATCCTTATATCTCTTTATAACTGAACCATAAAAGCTCAAAGACATACACTCAGAGTCATTAGAACTGAATCCATTCTTTTTAATCTGGTGACCTACGTCCCAAATAATTACACAAAGAATATATCTGCATATTATTCTTATATCTACCTTTTCATTCAGATTTTCACCTTTATATAAGAACCAGGGTCCAATGTTTTTTCAGAGGCCACTCTGAAAGTATTCTATGTTCAGATTTACTAAAACATGTAAAGCCTTCAATTTTTAATTTTTGATATATTTTTTTCTCTACTATGCTGTTAATTAAAAAAAAAAACAGGGGCAACTGGGTGGCTCAGTTGGTTAAGCCTCTGACTCTTGATTTTGGCTCAGGTCATGATCTCATGGTTCATGGGATCAGGCCCCATATCAGGCTCTGCATTAAAAGGCACACAGCCACCTGCTTGGGATTCTCTCTCTCCCTCTCTCTCTTCTTTCACAACACTCTCCCTCTCCCTCATTCAAAGTAAGAAAACGTTAAAAATTTTAAAAAACAAAAAAAGAGGACTCTGGACATATTTTGAATAGTTTCATTTCTAAGTATAATACAATTGTGTTTAGTGAATAACTACCTATCCTTATATGAAAGCTAATCAGGATTTTGTAAATCAGCAAGTAAAAGTGAATAGTGGAAAACAAAACAAATAGCCATCAGAAACACTGTTCTCTTCCAAGAAACATCTGAAAGGGAAGAAGGGAAGTCTTTTGCCAAAAAAAAACAAGCATATAATAATAGTATAGAGGATTTATATGCATATATAGATCTTTAACTTAAATCCATCTCAGTCCCAATCTGTTCTTGTAAGCATTATTTCTTAACTAGTTATATATTTAACAACACTGCCCGCGAACAAGAGCTTTATAAAATCATAATGACTCATACACAGCTTGCCATATTTTCCCTTTGATTTTGTTTAAATTTTCAATCTTTCTATAAAACTTTTCATGAAATATGGACACTCTTCCCCAATCCTGTGTCCTACCCCATTTCGGTTAGCTCATGAAGGAAATCTTACTGCACAGAAAAACGCAGACTGGAATGGTAACTCACAGAACAAATATATTCTCCCAGAAGGGCATTGGTCGTCTGCATGATGGTTTCTGGGTATGAGAGCTCAAAAAAGAATTGAGACTAGTGATGGAAAACTGATTCGGTATCACGTTGTACTCCAGAGACCCACTATAGAAGTTAGTTAGTGAAAGAAAGGCACCAGAAATAAATGAGGAGGAGAGTACCCTCCATGGGTATTCATTAAAATCCCTTCTTTATGAGTAACTTGACATTACCCCAAGGCTATGTAGCTTAAAAAAAAAAAAAAAGGCAAAAAACCCCACACAAACAAACAAACTGTGAAATCAACTGAAAGTGAAACAAGGCCTTGTGAACGCCACACATATTAAATAAAATAAACATTTTCCCATGCCATTGTTTTTCACTTTCCATTGTAAAATTGAAACCGGCATTTACACAGCAAATTCTGAAACATATGTTTCTAAAATAAGACAGACACAACAAAAACAGAGCAGTGCAACTTGGGAGCGTCACATTATTACTTCTCACTAGGATTCGAATCCCACTGGCTTTATTTTTCTGACAAAGGTGAAGGCACATATTTCCAGGTCAAGTGATTCAATGATCAAGGAATAGAGAGGGGGAAAGAAATGCTAGATTCAAAGCCAGAAGCCTTGGGTTCGAGGCCAGTTTCAGCAGTTTATTAGCTCTCTGACCTCTGGGCATTACTTAACCCCTCCACACCTCAGTGTTCACTTTTATAATAACAGGGGGTTCCTTTGTGTCCCTCACCAGGTTACTGTCAGAATCAAATGAGATGATGTTATTCAAGTCCTATGAAAACTGTAAACACTAGGAAACATAAGTATTTGTAAAATGAAGCTGCACTGCTTCCATCACTTGAAATGTTTGCAATCCAAAATGCGGTAATAGGACAATGTCATTCACAAGTTACTGAAAAGTTAAATTCGATCATATGTTGTATGTCCGAACTGTATCCCAAACCTCTTCTCATTGCAATAAAGAAACAATATTCAATCATTTAGAAGTAGCTGCTCAATAACACCAATTTTTTCAAGCAAAAAAAAAAAAAGGTTGAAAATAGTTTAATAAGACTGCATATGTCAAGTGACAAAATTTAGTAATAAGTCTGAGGAAATCTACTCAATTGCTTGACAGTTTCACCCAATGTTAACTTATTAGGGTAAGCCGTATAAAGCTGCTATTCTGTAAGTCAAACATTATATAATATTGTCAATTTCACATTGCTAGACTGGATATTGTCAAATACTTAATGCAGTCATTATGGACTCGAATTCCTCATCTTCTCATATTAATGTAACAAAAATTATGTTCCTATGAAATTATCAATACAAAACCAATGCACATACCAATATGAAAATTGGAGAAATACACATATAAATAGCTAACAAAAAGAGAAATACTAAAGATCTAAAAGACTATTAATGATGTTCATTCATCTTAGTACCCAAACACATAAACTTAAACAAGAATCTTTTTTTTCTCACCTACTAAATTGGCCCAGACAAAAAAGAGACTATAATACCAGAAACAGTGGTATTCTGGAAGGCAAACTGGTATTTCTATCAAAGGTTTAGAAATATTCATATTAGTTGATCTGGTAATTCCTCTTCCAGAAATTAATAAAGGGAAAGAGTATTGGCTTCACCCAAAGTTTCAACTATGCAATGATAATTCTATCTTCATTTTTAAAAGTAAAATATGATACAATTTTAAGTAAATGGGGGATTGTCTTGTGACTATTATACAGTAATTAAATAGATGTAGACAATTATGGGAAGATGCTCAATGATGCTATGGAGAAGGCAGAAAGTCTAGAATGCTCATAACTTGATATTTTTAGTATATATTATGAAGAGTATATAAATTTATAGATAGCATTATGGCAGGAACTGGACTTAGTTCTTTATGTTTATTAACTTCTGTAATCCTCAGCACAATCCCACGAAATAAATATAATTACTAAGATTCTTACTATACACATGATTAAAGTAGAACACACTTTGTCAAAATTAACGTTGCAGATGGAAGAGCCAGAATCTGGATGTCAAATTCAGTTTAGGATGACAACCTCTCTACTAGAGCATCTCCCAGCTCTTAGAAAAAGATGTTTCAAAGTCAACAGACCAAATGTTAACCATGATTACTTCTCACAAATGGAAAGACTGATGTAGGTTTTCCTTAACTGTCAACCTTGTTGTTCCTTTGAGCTCATTGCTATTTGTTATTGAATACAGATACATTTTAAAGGGCCAAAAACTGGGACTAAGTTTAATGTGCCTAAAGAAATCATCATATCACAAGGTAAAAAGATGAGCTTTAAGAAAATGTCTATGTATATATTTCTGCATTTATCTCCACCTTTCCAACCCTATCATCACCACTTTGGCAAACTCTTCATTATCCCTTATAGTAATTACCTATATATTCAATCCCCTGTCTGCAGTCTGTCCTATGCATCCTTCACATTTCCACTCAGAGTCGTTTCCTAAAATACATCTGGCAATCCCAGATGATTCACTATTTGTTTGTGAAGCATTTCCTGAGTGCCCACAGTGTGCTAAATCCTGGATATATAAAGGTAAGTCATGGTCGCCATCCTCAAAGTTCTGAGAAACAGATCATTGTGCTGCTGAAATTATGCAATTTTGCTGTGCCAGAGAAAGAGAGCAAACCAAACATTTGCAATAAAGAAGTGACCAATCACAACAGAGCAGGGTACAAAGGCACTATGAAAGCATAAAGAAATAACAAAAATAATCCTGCCTTAGTATGAACAACTGGGTAGAAGTCACAGAGATTGAAGAATCACAGCTGGTATCAGGATAAACAGGGCTGAGGAAATTAAGTATTGTGAACAACCTATATAGCGAAAACACAAAGAAATAAGGAGCAAAAGTAGATTATTGATGTGGTTACCTAAGTAACCACTCAAAGGTTACGAGTCAAGTCCACCCCACTCCAGGTTGGAACGGTTTATAATTAGCATAGGTAAAATAATGTGGTCCTTGATCATCTTTTAATTTAGATAGGGGAAGGAGTGGTTTGGGGAGGGGGGCTGGAAGGGGAGGGTGATGGGAAATTGTCAACATCAGTATATTTTCCAGCAAATTCTTTTTTGTATGTTGCAATAAAGTTAAATGGAATGGAATGAATTCCAAAAGAATGAAACCCAAATTAATTAATTTTCATTATAAAAGATTTTGGAGAAAGAGGTTTGAAAATATGACAAGGGAAATATTTTTCCTCTCATTTATGTATAGAATTATTCAACATATATTATTTTTATTACATTTTAACCATGTATATTTTGAAAAAATCAAGGGGTAAATTTATGGAAAAAATTAGAACAGAGGAGATTTGCAAAAGAATACCCCCATCAATTATTCTGTAATCAATATTCTTGAAAAAGGGTGAAAAATATCCTGCATTCATCTATAATTACTATTAAAATCATAGTATTTCCCCAAAATATGTCAGATGGTTACAGTCTTGGATAAGAGCATAAAACCATTAATTTCCCCATTTTACACTTCTCTCTCCAGGTAAAAAGCACTATTTTATAGAAGAACTAAAAGATGACAGTTCAATAAAGGTCCAGCACTTCTATGATGGCCTAATTTTTTGTATCCAGTAGATCTGCTACAAAATAACATAATAGTATCATTAACCTAGGTCTGCTACTGATTCACATCTCAGATACATACAATGCTTAGTCAGTACTTAATAAGTGCTAATGTAATGGTTACACATAGCCATTTACTTAAACCAAATTAAAAGAGGCTCAGTTGCAGAGATATTGATTATTAAGTCCATCAACAATCACTGCTATAAAATACTCACCAAGTATTTCTTTCTAACATGAAATAAGCATTTGAGGTTTAACATCAGTGAAGATCATCTTAAGTATAGAGAGAAAATTCGTATGTTTTTCTTCATAGCACTCACTAGACAAATCCATCACCTAACATTTTCCTGTATAAGTAATTTTTCCCTTAAAAACTCAGACCAATAAGACATGATTCATTTTATCACTGATTATCGTATTTTCTTTTATCTGTCTCTTATGAACAATATAACATCTATCACCAACCCCCACATAAGTAAATTCCATGCTTGTGTGAAGATGGAAATAAAGTAACCAGTTAAATTTGTGTTGGATCAAGGCAGGTTTCCTCATATAACTCATTGAAGGACCATTAACTTATGAGAGAAGATGAAAGAGGCACTCAGATTGACACACAATAAAAAACAGAGATAATGCTAGGACCTACCTAGGTGTTGTGACTGCACTAGCCACCCTCCCTGCTGGGTTTGCTTTATTTTACATATGAGCCTTGATTTTGTTTGAAAAACACATATCTTAGGGTGCCTGGGTGGCTCAGTCGGTTAAGCATCTGACTCTTGACTTCAGCTCAAGTCATGATCTCATGGTTGGTGGGTTTGAGCCTTGCATTGGACTCCAAGCTGATATATCACAGAGCCTGCCTGGGATTGCCTGGGATTTGCTTGCTCTCTCTCTCTCACTCTCTCTCTCCCTGCCCCTCCCTCATTCCCCCTCTCTCTCTCAAAATAAATAAACTTTAAAAAAAAAAAACAAAAGAAATAAACCATATTGATTGTTTCTTAAAAAACAGATATCTTGGGGCACCTGGGTAGCTTAGTCGGTTAAGCATCCAACTTCGGCTCAGGTCATGATCTCAGTTTGTGGGTTTGAGCCACACATCAAGCTCTGTGCTGACAGCTCAGAGCCTGGAGCCTACTTTGGATTCTGTATCTCCCTCTCTCTCTGCCCTTCCTCTGCTCACCCTCTGTCTCTCCATCTCTCAAAAATGAATAAATGTTAAAAAATTAATAAAAAAATAAAAACATGTCTTTGGGGTAAATTTGTTTCTACTTTATGAGCCAGAAATAAATCAATTAATGATCTGGCATGCTTTATGAAAACGTTTCCTAATCAGCACCTCTGATATTTAGAAGCAGAACTAAAAATTATGATTGTTTTTGAAAAGATGGTATCCCTACCACTTCTACCTGGGCACTAAAAATGCAGTTGATTGGCATGACTCAAGCATCCCACACACAACGATGTTGATATTAATCACCTATTCCTTTTCTAAAGGAAGAGTTCTATCCTTTGTCATTTCCGTCTCTCTTTTCCACATGAGTGTAACAGATACTAGTGGTGTGTGCAGGCTTTTCAGTCATCATGCCCCAATAAGGAAGAAAAGAAGGCAATGACTTTTCAGGTACATGGGTGCGTAGAAGCTTTGTCGACAAATTTTTATTACAGAAGCAAGATAGAGCTGTCCTGACTTTTTTTTTTTTTCCTCCTGTAGAACTCTATTAAGGAATGAACTTCTAGAAATGCACCTTGGGAACCGCACTGATTACAGAACAACAAGAAGAATATTAACAATCACAGAATGTGCTTCCTTCCACTGCCTGGGAACTTCTTCTTTGCCCACTTCTGTCTGACTGCACTAAGTGGGTCCTTCTCCATCAGCATTTGAAAATTTTCACTCTCTGCTCCATGTCTCCAGCCACTAAGATAATCAAACTGACATGCAGCGCAGCCGAAAAGTCTGCCTTGGGTGCCGGGAATAAATGGATGTGGACAGACAATGTCATAGCAATCCTCGCATCCAAACTGTGTGGGACATTGTCTTGACAGTGTGGGCAGTGATAAGGCAAGCAGGTCATGAACAGAGACCCGGCACCGCCTTACACCCAGCAGGTTTTGTGTCTTTTGAAGATGACCCCAACCAAGGTAGCACCATATTAGCAGCCAGATTAATCTCTCAGCGACACTTCAAATAATCACATGGTAGCCAGCTTTGGACTTCACCAGGCAGCAGGGAGGAACCTGTAATAGCTCTGTATCTGGTGTGAAGGGCTATGGGGCAGAAGATGGTAAAATGTGCTTATGTGATAGAGAAACCACTAGAAGCTACTGAAGTCTTAATGACAGAGGATGTCACTGACATACATGGAAGCAATCACTGCACATTTGGGGCAGGTAAAATTTCCATAGCTTAATTTTTCCTAGAACCATTCTGGATGCTGCTGAGTATCATCTCCCCCGAGAAAAGAGATGCTCTCTAAAGGAAGAATCCAGTGACAGTAGCTCCAGAGAGATTTGTCATTGAAAGAAGTTTAAGATGAAAGTTATAATTGCTTTTTAGAAAGTATATTATGAGACAGAAATTCAATGAATGTCCTGGAGTTCTAAGGTAGCACTCCACAAGCCTTTTCTTTTCTACTTTCAGCTAAAAAATAAAATCCATTAACTTAATATACTGTGTAGGTCCATGTGTAATACAGTAGTCCTAGAAACTAAAAGAAAATGGACTTTTCATAATAAACTGGTACCTCGACTGTCAGAGTTCACTAATACTGTCTTCACATAGTGTTCTCTTCAAAGTATTAACAGATGAAACTATGTATAATTTATTTAAATAATTGGCCCGTAGCCTTGAAGGTAAGGCAGTCCTAATGCAGGCATGATGTCCCTATTAGGACCGGTGATCATGTCATTACCTTACAACAGTTTAGGCAACAGCTCCTTCACTTGCCGCACACCTAACATCTTAGCTCAAAGAAGAATGATAATGAATGTAGACTTTACTTTCCAGTAATGATAAATGAGTACTGATGGAAGTGCTTTCCAAAATCCCTTTGTGTATAGCCATTGAAAAAAAGTATACAGTCTGTAGTTGATGGTTGTATATTAAAAGAACGCAACATATAAATCATCAGTTGGGCCTTATTTTAGGAATCGAAAGCCCGTAGTGGAGAGAATCAACTGAAACACTATAGAACAAACTATTAACAGTTCAGATGTTCAATCCAACAATTAAAAAAGAAAAAGAGGTTGACTCGATGGGCCAAGGGCAACCCTTGCCACACAATTTTGCTCCTTCACCGAGTCATTAATTGTCTCAGTCAAACACGAATTGGTGTTTTACCAAGCCAGGCATTAGTTCAAGGAAATGGAAAAGTGAGTCTAATTTTTATTTAACATTATACTTCTGGCCATTTTCTCAAATTCTTCCAACTAACTTCAGTACTCTACCCCATAGTTTGAGCCTGAAATTCTACCTGCTTAACTCCCTCACCCTCTTAATTGAAAACACTTACATTTATATAACTCTTAAGGTATTACATGCAAAGTGCTTACCACAGAACCCGACACAAAGTGAAAGCTCAACAAATGTTCACAGTGGCTATGATTCACTATCCCGTGGACACCAAAGGGTATCCGGTCACATGCCAACTGGTGCCGAGTGCAAACTGACCATGACTCTCATCCACGAGGGAAGGCGAGCAGGGCCCTGTTTGGTTTGCATGCAGGATAGAAGAGATGCAACACACACTCGCCCTCCCAAATTCAGACAACTCCTTCCCTTTTTCATCTATGGAACTCCACCCCGTGGGCAGGGATGGTGGGGAATGTGATCCTGTAAGCTAAAGATAGAACCACAGACAACTCAATTCCAGGCACACCTTCCAATGGTATTGTCTTGAAATTCAGTTTCCTCCTTGTTGTAACTATTAAGTTTCAATGACTGTTGCCTGGAGTTCCTAAAAGATTAGTTTAGGCTGAATAACAACACTGTGTTTTTTGTCCACCTTAATCACTATGATTTGAGAAGTGCAGCTGCCTGCTGGCTGACAGTTCTGCACGGTGACTATATGCCAATATACCACTTGAATTCACTAGAGTGCACAGAACTGAGTAATCCAATGTAGGAAAACGCATGTGAGTATAAATGGACAGCTTAGTAATGTATACGGTTTACTCATTTGACCTCCAAAAGGACTTCTATCTCCTACTCTGATCACCTCTCTCTCTAGTAAGTCTCTCAAAGCTAATGGCAAGATCTAGCAATAGTGACCCCCCNTTCAAATTGAAGTGTAATGAAACTAGATCATCAGCTTTCTTCCAAACCAGTTTCCAGTTCTTTTTCTCATCACATAGGTTGGAATTTGGTTTACTTCTCTCTAGCTAAGGAATGGCAAATACATGACACATGTGCTTTTATGGGTCCACCCTTGCCCTCGGCAGACATCACTAATCAATCACAACCCTCATTACCTCCGACTTCCATGGAAACTTACTCCTCTCACTCTCTCTTAATGGCACTTGGCTAGAGTCTCTATTTCAGAGCTGAACATGCATCTCCATCCAAAACTCCCAAGGGAAAGTTCTTTGCTAGTCTTTTCCTACATAATGCTACCACGTATTACTTACTTTCCAGTGTAATCACCCCACTGTAAATCCTCTATTCAGGAACCACTGGTGTCTCCTTGCTGCCTACTACATGTTAACACCAATGAGCTTTGCAATCCTTTAGCAGCAGCACCTATCCAAACAGGTTGCACAGTTTCCTCCAATTATATCTCCCTTCTGCCATCACCTGCGAATTGCTCCTGTGTATGTCTGTGCACATAATGAATGTGATTCCAGGACTTTTCTCAGGATGCCTTCACCCAGCCAATGCCTTCTCAGTCCTGTCACACCCAGACCATGGCTCACCTTTTCTACTCTCAGTCCACAGAAGACCCAGCCTTCTCACAAAAGAGCTGTATTTTTATAAGTTATGAAACACAGGTTAGAGAGGCTAATTATTTCACATGCTCTCAATCACCTACACTTCTAGAGCACACAGAGGCGATGCAATCCTTTCACAGATGAGAGAGGCGGGGTACTTTTCCTACCTAAATCCCCTCCTCCAAATCCAATCTTGTTTCAGAAGGAAATTTAAAGTTGTGCAAGACAACAGATTTGTGAAATACAAATAGATTTTTGCTCGTATTATAAAGGATCCTTATAAAGGATAAAACCTTGTACAGGATCCTATAAGAACAATCTCTAAACAAGTGCAGAATCAATAAACATTGCCTTAGCTCCTCAGCATGATAATCCTCTATGGGTTTCCAAGGATTGAACATTTAGATGGGGAAAGCTGTTTACCGAACTCTGCAGTTAGATGGTTAATCCTTACGCAAGCTCGACGATGTAAACCAAAATCAGCTTCTGCACTTTATAGGAGGACTGAGTTCCACACAAGTTAAAATGACTTGCTCAAAGTCATCCACAGAATCTGAGCAGAAAGAGATAAAACCCTTGTCATCAAGGGCTTCTAGCATAATATAGAACTCCGTGAGCCATAATGCCCATATAACATACAGGCAAATCTCAACATCTTTTATTATGACACATGACAGTTTTAGAGTTGGTCAACTTTTCGATCAATTACCATATTCAAACAAATGCCTGTACTTGAGATTTTTCCCCTTGTGTACGTCTATAAGTAAAGAAAATGTGCCTTTCTAGAAATGCAGCACTCTGAAATTGAATTCCTTAGAAATTAATCACACAGTTGACATTGGATACTTTATCATAATAGCTCAGAGTCCAGACCTGGTCTCAACCACAAAATACAAGTTGGTAACTTTTTCCCCAACTTTTTCATTTGAAATTTTTCTAACCTTCAAAAGACTTAAGAAGTATAATGAAGATGTATAGATCTATCACTCAGATTTGTTAATTAATTTTTCACCATATTTGCCTTCTCTTTTTCTTTCTAGTGTTAAAATGAAAATATACATGTATTCATATATATAAACATATACTGTGTACACATGTATATATATTATATTCATTTTTTGCTGATCCGTTTGAAAACAAGTTGCACATTTCTGGATTCTTTCCTTCTAAATTCATCTCATTTTTCTCTAAAAATAAGGATATTCTCCTCCGTAACTGCCAACATTTTTATCACATATAAAATATTTAATATTAATATAACAATACTCCATAATTTTCCCGATAAGGTACCTTACAACTTTTAGAGTCCAAAATGCAATATAGAATCATGAACTGAATTCTGTTACATGTCTTTTTAGTCATGTAGGCATATGTATATATACGTGTGTGTGTTTCATGAATCTTTTGTGAAATACCTCATGTTCTGTATTTGTCTGATTGTCTCTTAATCACTAGACTCCACGAGAATGCTACATGAGAGATGCTATATCCTTCTCACTGCATCACTTCAAGATCCGTGTAATATTCCATTGCTACATCTTTGATTCAAATGTGATCATGTGTATTGATCCAAATGTTATCACTGGTTACAGGAGTATCCAAATTGATGGCACTTAAACTGGTGGTTTATGTCATAATCTACCAAGAAAACACATAATACATGATATTGTTTCAAATCTAAAGTATGTACATTGTTAGAAAGTTTAGTGGTAAAAATAAGTGACTTTTCTAACATGACCTGAGAAATGTTAAAGAATGTACCAGAAGGGAGGAGAAACAGTGAGGGGAAAGAAAGGACCCTAAACCAAGAGCCAGGAGTTCTGAATTTTCCATTCGGGCTCCATCAACACAACTCACTGCAGAGTCCAGATGGCAGATAAATTTCATTTCTTGTGGCAGTTCTGATTGATTTGTGGTGGCTGCCTAGAGCACTGTGTTAAAAAGGATTTTAAGGCTGCATAATGACTTGGCCTAAAAAGTGCCTTAACCCATCACATGGCAAGGGCTTTGGAAGAAGGAATAATAGTTAATGTGCGATAGATTAAACATGGTCACAGATTCTCCACCCATCCAGAGATGGATTCCATTTCCCCAACCCTTGTATCTGGGCTGCCCTTGGACTTACTTTGACCAGTAGAATGTAGGAAGTGACACCATGCAAACTTCAGAACCTAAGCGTCAAGAAGACTTAACAACTTCTGTTGTCACCGTCTTAGACTGCTATTCTGACACTACTCTTAAGAAAACCAGCCCAATAGTATTGCAGGAAATAATACATTTGTGATGTTTCAAAAGGCACAGAGTTTGGGGATAGTTCATTTCATAGCAGTAGAGAGTTTATAGAACATGCTTCTATTTTTTGACCCTGGTATCTATCTCCTTTAACTCTGCCGGTCATCAGTTTACTCACCTATGAGGCAAAAGGATTTCAGCCAGATTAAGGCATTGACTTTCAGTGGCAAGATTCAAGGCTGGAACAAAACTAGCCATCTAAGTTCCATTCAAGGGGACCCACCCCAGTGTTCATGTACAAGATGATAAAAAGAAAAGGAATGCTGTAGAAATTGAGATTGTTTTGTTTAGAAAGAACATTAGAAAGTATTGGTCCAAATCCTGCATTATATAGAGGGAACCAAGGGTCCCAGATGTGAAATGATTTGTCTAGTGCCACAGCAAGCTAGCGGCAAACTCTGGTACTGCAATTTCCTCAGAACAGTGCCAGAATAGAGATGGATCTGATTTCATTTCTGATCCCCATATTTTGTGTTCATTCTGATGGTGTCTCAACTCAATACCTTAGCTCCCCCAATGAAATGGTATGTGCCAAGAGACAGAGCCCAAGATGAGAACAAGTCAAAGGAGGGGATGGGTTAAGACATAGTAAAAAAAATGATATGCATCTTCAGGTAGCTTTCTTTTTTAGCACATTTTTAAGTGTTCATTTATTTATTTTGGGAGGGGCATGGAGAGAGGGAGAGATCACTAGTGGGGGAGGGGAAGAGAGAAAGAGACTCCCAGTCAGGCTTCACGCTGTCAGTGCAGCTCAAACTCATAAATTGTGAGATCACTACCTAGGCCAAAATCAATAGTCAGACATTTAACCAACTGAGCCACCCAGGAGCCCAACATTTGCTTCTTTATTTCAAAAACAGCTGTCTAGAGCGCTCCTTTGGTTCTAAATGAAAACAAATTCTACTGATAAGAGAAAAAAATTCACACTGAAATTCAAATAGAAGAATTGGCTTCTCTCAATATTTATTAATTTTAATATTCCATTAAAGAACTTCCAGCATTTAGTAATTGTCTTGCTACTCTCCTTTTAAAGTACTGATAAATGAGGTGATTAACCAGAATGGGCCTTGTATCTTCTATGTGACAGCTTTTTTAAAGAAACCAAGACTTCAGAAATACTAGTTTTTAATAAAATGAATTAATTAATAATCACAATTATTGAATTCCACCAAACCAATAAACTCTGATCCCAGTTTTGTTATCATATCTAAAAAAATTTCGTAAGGTAGAGGAATTTTAATACCTCCATCAGAAAGATCATCTGGCAAAAGATTTCAGTGCCCATTGAAATTTTTCCTGAAAATGATTAATCATTGCAGTGGTCACAAATATGCCCAGAAGGATATAAGGCTGATTAAAAAATATAACTAAGGAAGGCAATTAACCAAGCAAACAATACCAAAAATCTGCCTTTCTATGCAAAAGGTAATGAGACACTTATCCCTACTTTAAATAAGCCCCTTCGAATAAAATTTAATTTAGCAAAATTAATTGGAATAACATACCTTATGCCAATGTTGAGTATTAGAAAAATGGGGAGAAGGGACACTTTTGCTGATGGCACCATTGAGATGGGTCAAAACCTAATTCAGAACTTGCTGTGACCTGTGTCAAGCCTATAGTCTCCCTTACTTAATAGGTTCTTCTTTATAACTCAAGTTTGGGTTATTTGTTTTCTCCTCTGAGACCTACTGCACCTTCTAATGCTCCTCAAAAAGATATCACATCTTAGCACTCCAGTCTTCATTGTGTGTACATGTCTTTAAACATGTTAGGTTAAAAATATTCAAAAACAAAATAAAGTTTAATTGTTGTAAAGGGGCAGAAAAGTCTAAACGGAGATCTGCTAGGGCCACAAAGTTGTCATCTGTGATATCAGGAAAAAACTCTGCCTCCTTAGCTCACGGGAGAAATCTCAACCATCTCTCAGGAGAACGCTTCCCCTTTTCCAAATATGACAACTTTATAACATCTAGATGATTTTATGGAGACAAAACGTATTCCAATATGTATTAAAATTTCTAATAAGAAAGATATATTAAGATAAAAATTTGTGTAGCAAAAATTTTAAACATACATTATTTGCAACTGAAAAACTCCAGCTAACTAAATATGTACCTCATAAAAGAACAGGCTTTAGAGACAGAGAAAGAACAATGAGTATGATTAAGCTGATAAAGAAGGCTCCAACTGCCTTTAAAAAACATTATCTCACAGCAATGGTCTTTCTTTTGTTATGACAGGTATATTTGTAGGTACATAATGTCCAGAGCTCAACCAAATTGTTGGGGAGGCCAGGGGTAGGAAGTGACCAAATCCTCTATTTATTTCTATCTCTAGTTATTTCTTTCTTTATTTCTATTATATTTGGAAAATAAAATCCAATAAGTAAGCTTAGATTTACTTCTCACAGAGAAAGTTTTGTGTGAAGCACTGACCCGCGAAAAAGATCAAGAGGAACAGAGAAAGGCTCGTCTCACAAGAATTTTAAGGCTGTTCATTGACTAGTATACAAGAAACCTTCTGGGGTTGGGGAGCTTTCCAGGAGGAAATAAAAGTCTGTGTTGACTAAAGTAGAGTCTTCTGCTAAGAACATGAGCCTGAATTCTGACTGACCCAAACACTCCACTTTCTCCAAAGTTGCCCAGGTTCAATATATTTTGTGCAGCAAATGCAGTCAACTTTAAATGTCATTAAATATTGGAGATAAATGGGACCCCAGAGAACACCTCATCCAGGGCCTGTCTTCCTCAGAGTAAAAAATGATTCTGTAAGAACGAGAAGGTAAAAGGTTCCACCCTACTTCTGTGACTGGAGCATTCCAGCACACTTGATGCCCACTTTGAGGGTCCTCTCCCTGCACTGCCCTGCATTTATGAAGTGGGCATAGTACTTGGAGAATTAATTAGAAGCAGTAACTGATGCATTACCTTATAGTTAAAAACAAAAAAAAAACAAAAAAAAAACCAGAAACGGCTGAAGAGTCAGAGGACCTAGGTTTCATACATATTTGAGCTTCTTATTAGCACTGCTATTTCAGCAAGTTGTAAAAAATTCCCTAGGAGCTCTAAAATACAACAGCAAAGATCATCCAAAATCTTCTTTTTTCTTGTCCTGTGACACTGGAACTCATTGTTAACCTATCTTGGATTCATTCTCTCTTCTTAATAAAAAGAGAAATAATGCCCCCTTTCTCAAAGGGTTTCATGAGAATTAAATGAGATAAATGTGTAAAATGCCAGATACATAGCAGACACTCAGATGTTAGCTTCCTTCCTACCACCTTATTGTTCATTTATTCATGTGCAAAATAAGGGTAAAGGCTGCTTTATATGATTAGTTGTTTCTTGTTAATAGGTATTAACCCAAGGGCAGGTACATAAATAAATAACTAGATATACATAATCATTTAAAACACACACATACAGTAAACTAGCCAACACTCTTTCAAAGCTTATAATGGAATGCCTTTCCTTAAAGACACACACACACACACACACACACACAAACATACACATAACCATTCATTGAAGAAGAGGCAAAAATATTCCTCAGAAGATGACTTCTCTGCAGCTCTTTCCCGCATGGGTTGGGATTCATGGTAAATCCTTTCTAATGACCTCTTCTGGTTTCTAAGCATTAGAGAGTAGAAGCTAGTGTTTGAAGCTATAAATGCAACCTAGCATAAGCTGACTTAATAGGAGGAGAAATTCTGTGAATTCTCTATTAAAAACAAACAAGAAAAAGATGGTGGTACTATCTGACATTTATGCAACATTTCATGCAATGTTGTCCACTGCACTTTGGATAAAATCCTAAATCCAGAGCGTGACCTAAAACAACCCCATGTAACCATGTAATTCCATCCTCTTCTCCTACTAACATATGCTCTGCTCTCTCTGGCTCACTGTACTCACAGGGGACCAGTCGCACTGGATTTGCACAATATTGGGCACCTACTGTTTGTCAGGTGCTATTCTAGGTACCAGATATCTAGCAAGAAAAATATAAAACACACTAAACACATAAATATCTCTGCCCTCATAATACTTAAATTCTGTGGAGAAAGGTAGCAAATAAGAGAACGCCGATTTATGTTAGAGAGTGACTAATGCTATAAAGAAAAAAGCAGGGAGGTGGGTGAGCTGTGGATGGGGTGGTCTTCATTGCACTGCCACCAGCAATCAACCTGTTCCCATCCCAAGGGCCTTTACAGGCATGTCCTCCACCCACTCTCTCACTTAATTCCAAGCATGTCAAACTGGGACCCAACCTTCAGCCCTCAGCTTCCCAGATCAGTATCAATCCTTGTTAGTGTCTTTCACTGAAAACTGCCTTTTTGACCTCAGGCCATTATCACAATTTCGAATTACTTCTATGATTATTTTTTTAATACTTGGTAACCTCCATGGAGCATAAAATGCTATTAAAACCAGGTCCCTGTCTATATTTTTTTAGCAAGTGCCTAACACCAAGCTTTGCTGGCACTCAGTAAAATGTGTTGAAGGAAGAAAATAAGACAGGAAGGAAGGAAAAGAGAAGGAAAATTAAAACAAAAGAATGAAGGGAGAAAGGAAAATTCTTTGCAACCAGGGAAAGGCCTCAGACTCTCATCTAAATGGCTGGTTTAGCCAGAAACCATAAACAGACCAGGATCATTTCAGCTGATTAAAAAGCACACAGAAGGATCAGAGGTCAGGATCCACTTACCAAGACAGGATTTGTTATCATAGAGATTCAAGATTCAGGTTCAATACAAACTACCGAAAATCAGGTGGTCAAATTAAAGTCAGTAACACGTGACAAACCCATACGGTGAATGTTTTGAACCCTGAGGTGAGAAAATGTAACTAGGGATCAGAGCTCAAGTTGGAAGCAATGAGCTTACAAAAATAGCCAAAAGGGAGCAGTGGGTCCAAGATATATTGTCCGACACCAAATTTAGGCTTATAGGTCAATCCTTCCCTAGTCAGCCCCGAAATGTTTAATTAGAACACGCTTTCATGTAGATTGGTTTTATGTGGTTATTTCAACTCACTAAGATTTGCATACATAAAACTATGGCATCGTGGGAAAGTTGGGCAGGTGTGAGCTGCCAATCAAATATCACGTTGAAGGAGTGCCTGCACATCCAAAACAACAACAGCAGCAACAACAAACAAATATCTGTTACTGGACTCAATGGGGACAGAAAGTTTTTTTCTTGTGTGAATATTCTCAATAGCATAAGTCAAGGTGACTTATGCGTAAAGGTGACATTCTCTTTTCTCACCAAAAACTGACTCTTCACTTTCGCACTTACTGCATATGGAGGAAATATGAGTGATGATTTTTCCATGGACCTAGAGTCCTGTGTTCTAAGCTCTGGGAGAGAACTCATGCATTCCTTTATTGATTCTTTCACTTGATATGGGTTTGTTAAGTACTTGTCATACATGAGGCACCACGTCTAGGAGTAGGTATATGGTAGAAAACCAATCAGATGTGGTCTCTGCACGCAGTACGGAGGAAATAAAGACAGCATCGAAAGCATAAATAAAAAGAGTAAAATTTACCAAATGCAATAAGAGTGATGAAGAAAAGCAGCACATGCACTTTGTGGGGCGCATTCCCAGCGTCGGGCGGTTGCCATGTTTTCTAATCAAAACAAGCATCACCAAGAGAGTCCTCCCAGGCATGTCAAATCATGCCGACGAAATGAGGAGGAAGAATGACAGACCATGGTAGACACGAGGGAAGTTCATCACCCGGGTGCCTGATGGGGGCTAGGGATGAGAAGAGAGAATTGGCCAGGGTGATAATTGAAGAAAGACCTCACTTTCTTACCTAAGGTGCTTACTTCCAACAACGACCAAAGAAAGATCAGCAACATGGAACACCATCAGTGGCCAGCGGGGGCTGATGTGGCAATAGATAAAAGCGTTTTGTACATAGTCAAGCACCCAATCTTTCCTCTGAGACATCATACTCGGTTGCAAATCCTAACCCTGCCATCCATTCAACACGTGACGTGGGGAATACTGTTTAGTCTCTCTGGTACTCTCCATGTCTTTAAAATGCAGGCAGTAACTGTCTTCCTCTTAAAACTGATAGAAGGAAGTGAGATAATTCATGCCAAGCACTTAGCATAGTACCTGGATTAACCCACAGCAAGAGCTCAGCAAGAGGAGTGTGAGTGGCCGTTAGTTAATGATGCCACACGTCCCACACACCTGTGTGCAGGCCTAGCCTCTTCTCTAATGTTCTGCTTGACATCAAATCCTCCACTCAGCTGGCCTGCTACTCTAGCTCAGGGCATTGGGTGATGACCCATGGATTAAATCAGACTTTGGATACTTTAAGTACCAACAAAACTACCCCTGTCCTCAACTCTTCTCTTGCATAGCCAGATGACAATAGTAAAGAAAACCAAGATGCTGGGTCATTGGCTTCTGAAAAACCACGTGATGGCTGCAGAATGTGAAAGGAAGCACACCACTTCTCAAATCACCATTACTCATTCTGAGAGGATGTACCTCCTTAGGGCGCAGTCCAGCCCAGACCCGGCCCAAATTAGACTCCTTAGTTTGAAAGCCCCGCAAGCAAGCTCAATGGGGAAGAACCGCAGATGAGATTTTTGAAATAAAAGACACATACATGTTTTTGCTTCATTGGACTTGGTCTTTCTTGTGGGTGGTTCTATTAATATGTTATCTTTCCCTCTGGTTATATTATTTCAATATCGCTCTACGCTCTGGTGTGTTTTGGGACTGATTCAAGGTGTATTGAAAGCTATTGCCTCAATGTAGTTTCAAAGTGCTGAAATGGGAATTGGAACAGAGCAAGCCAGGAAAGAAACCCAGAACAAATTTACTATTGACAGAAACAACACTGGATCCAAAGTATTAAAACTCTCCCTTGGTTTCATATAATCCCTTTCAGGTACTTTAGCAGCATCTTACAGTGTTAGGGAATGCTGTCAGTTTGTGCTAAGAATATACACCTCACATTCTGTACGGGGTCACAATACTGTATACAGTAGTTATACTTGGTAAAGGACATGCTTTCAAGCAGAGGAAGTCTTTGATAAAGAAGCAACTTCTGAGCAGGAAAAACTTAGTAAGAATATCTAGCTAACAAACCACACATGTGTGTGTGCCGAGCAACCCAATACTATGTCTGGCACAGAGTTATACTCATCACATGAAGAAAGGTATCTGATGAACTTGAGTTCCACTCTCAAAAGAGATTACAAACTCAAATTCTAAGGAGCCTAACGTATCTCTTTCAGGGTAAATATTTACAAGCACAAAATAAGAAAGTAATTTCTTAAAAGGTAAATAACTCAAACAACAAAATTTCAAACAATCCAGTTTTTTTTTTCAATGGACATAAGGCCTGGATAGTCATTTCTCCAAAGACACCCAAATGGTAAATACGCTCCTGCAAGATGTTCAACACCATTAATCACTGGTGAAATGTAAATAAAAGCCACAATGAGACACCTGTTCACACATGCCAGAGAGCTACAACAAAGAGGAAAATAACAAGGGTTTACCCTCGTGTGGAAAATTAGATCCCTCATATATTGCTGGTAGAAAGCAAATATATGAGGCTTGCTGAGGGCTTGCTTTGGAAAATAGTTTGCTGGTTCTTCAAAAAGCTAACCACAGAGTTCCCATTAGACCCAGGATTACTTCCTCTCCTAGATATACCCTCAAACGAACTGAACAGGGTACTTAAACAGGTAATTTAATGACAACGCTCACTGCACTATTATTCGAACCAAGTGTCCATCAATAGATGAATGGAAAAATAAAATTCAGTCTAAACATACAATGGAGTATTGCTCGGCCATAAAAAGTAAAGTTCTAATACATGCTACACCATGGATGAATCTCGACAGCATTGTGCCACGTGAAATGAGACAGACACAAAAGGACAGACACTGTATGATTCCATTTTTATGAAGTATCTATAACAAGCAAATTTGGCAGAGACAGAAGGTAAAGAAGAGGTTCCCAGGGGAAAGGGGAAGAAGAGAATAAAAGCTACTGCTTAATGGTTCCAGTTTGAGGTAATGAAAAAGCTTTGAAAATAGCAGTGACGGTTGAATAACACTGTGATTGTAATTAATACCCCTTCGGGCGCCTGGGTGGCTCAGTCGGTTAAGCGTCCGGCTTCAGCTCAGGTCATGATGTCAGCTTCATGGGTTCAAGCCCCGCGTCAGGCTCTGTGCGGACAGCAAGCTTGGAGCCTGGAGCCTGCTTCAGATTCTGTGTCTCCCTCTCTCTCTGACCCTCCCCTGCTCACGCTGTCTCTCTCTCTCTCTCAAAAATAAATAAAACATTAAAAAAATGCTTGTAATTAATATCACCAAAGTGTACACTTGAAAGTGATAAAGATGATACATTTTATAGTTTATCATAGTCATAAATGTAGTATACCAAAAACCATTGAATTGTAAACCTTAACTGTGTGAAGTACATGGCATGTAAACTATATACCAATAAAACTGTTTAAAAACAAGGCTGATAACTCAAAATCCTTAAAAGAATTATATCCTTTTAAAAAAAGAATTATATCCCTTTATCCATTAATTCATTTTCTGGGATCTATCCCAAGGAATTCATCCAGCCAAAGCATAAAGATATATGACATAACTGTATGTCAAAGTATAATACAATAGTCAGAGATTAGAAACAATTAAGGACTGGTTAGATCAATAAAGATAGGAAAAACGATGGTATAATACAACCATTAAATTCATATGCTAAGAGAATATTTAAGTATGTGGGAAAGTGCTTATGATATATTAAATGGGAAATGCAGGATAAAATGTTATACTTCAGTGTACATTCCAGATTCTTTTTTAAGTTATTTTGAGAGAGCACAGAGACCACCATGAGACCATGATCTGAGCCAAAATCAAGAGTCGGACACTTAACCAACTGAGCCAACCAGGCAACCTACACTCCAGATTTTTTAAAAGAAAATGACTAGAGGTATAATAATAGTTCAATTAAGTGGGTATATACTCTGTGATCAGGTACCATTTAAAGTGCTTTACACTTTAAAATCATGCACCCCTCACAAGAACCTTCTGATATAAGCAATATTATTGCTCCCCTTTTATGAGTAAGTATACTTAGACCCAGAAAGATGAGGTTAACTTCCGTTATCCTTAACTAGTAAGAGGCGGAACCAGGATTTAAACCAAGCAACCTAACTCCAGAGTTAACAGTGGATGTTAATGTTCAGAGTGGATTCCTAGTGGTAGACGATAGATATTTATAAATTTTTCTTCATATTTTTCTAAGTTTTCTAAAACATTTATAATAAATATGTATTATACTTTATAACAAAAATAAAAATAAACCAAACAAACCAAAACTTATATAACCTTTATCATTTTGTGTTAAGCTCTGGAAATGAGGAAGGTTCAACTTCACTTCTACTTCAATTCTACTCCCAGGATGTACAGCAAGACCTAAAGGCTGAACTTCCTCCCCTAAACCATCAAACATAAACTCCTCCAGGCATTTCTTTTTCCAGGCATAGTTCAACACACAATTCTTTTCTTTCAGCTAAAAGTAAAAGTCGTGCTCTTCCAACAAGACATCTGAAACAGCTTAATGCCACATGGAAAAACAAGACCAGGGTCATAGTCCAACTGCCAACGATGGCCGAATGACCCACGGAGGGTTAGAGTAAGACAGGTTTTAATTCAAGTGTTTTCCTTTTCTTCTATGACCTTGGTTGAATCACTTAAGCCTTTTGCCCTTTATCCGGGGGAAATAATTCTGGCCCTGTGAACCCCATCAACCTGAAGAAAGTAAAAGTATGTTGAAAACAAAAAGCACTACATAAACGGTAGATTTTTTGTTGTTGTTGTTAACTTTTTAGTTTTTATTATGTTCAAAGAGCAGGAAACCAATAATGCAAAAGGTACTATCAGGTACTAATAACGACACTGTGATAATTACCAAATAAATGCTTTGAGTGACAATGTTTTCTCTCACTTGTAAAATAATAAAGGCATTAAATAGATAATCCCCAAGGTTTATTTCAGAAGCATCTGTTGAGCACTTACTATGTATAAGGCACAAAGCCAGATATAAGGAATCCAACAAAGGAATCCAGAAAGAATTCATGATCCAATGTGGAAGATGTGCATGTAGACGCACACTGTTGATCATATGCAATGAGTTCTAGAACAATTGTAAATATAAATTACTGCCTGTGTACAAAAGGGAGCTCAATATTTTTTTAGTGAAGCCAAATCATAGATAGAAATAAAGCTTCACAGAGGTAGTAACCATTGAAAAGGTTGTTAGAGGAATAATGTCAATGTTTGGTTAAGTTTGGGGAAAGGTTTCATTCAGAACAGAGTGACAGCATGAATGTAGGTTGGAAACAAGTGATTAACCAAAATGGAAAGGGCATCACAGATGAATCAGCAGAGATGGCAGAAGGACTGGAAGATACTGCTTCCATAGGCAGGAGAACAGCATGGGGTCTTGTAAGCCATTCCCTACAAACAACAGAGAGACTGAAGATCTTAAGTGAGACAAGAATGTGTTAAATTGAGGTAGAAAAATGAGGAAACCTAGGGGAGTCAAAAATAGGAGAGAGTTAAAACAGGGCTAAGTCCTTCTTATTTGTGCATCAGGGCTTTAATATCTTAAATACAGGTTTTCTTCACCTTTGGAATTAATCACAAGCAAAGTAGCCATTTGAGAAGACATCAAAAACCACATAATGGCTACTAAAATACTTAATGCTCTGGCAATTTTAATGTTCACCAAATGGGTCACAATGTTATACCAAGTTTTAGTTAGCAATAAGTGATACAGCAGTGTGGAAGCTTATGTTTTAATCTCCACAAAATTTCTCTATTAGAACTTGACCAAGCCAATTTTGATTATTACAAAAACCAGTTAATTTTCATTTAAAATATATGGGTTTAGGGGTGCCTGGGTGGCTCAATCGGTTAAGCATCCGAGTTCAGCTCAGGTCATGATCTCACGGTTCGTGGNCAGTTAATCCCACATATCTTCCCCAAAGGGTTTAATGAAACCTGACCTTAGTCTTTCCTGTTTTGTGGGTGTGGGTTTTAAGTAAATAAAGTCATACTTTATGTAAACAATATTTCAATACAGCTGTTGACGTCTGCCACTTCCAATCCAAGCCAGAAGATATTCCTTGGAAATAGCAGCAGAGCCTGGAAAATAAGGAAGCACTGTCCACTTATTTGTCTCAGTGTTTTCTTCTTCTCTCCCAGGTGACCCAGTCCCAATGCTTCCAACAGGGAGGTGGATGCTGAGTCATCAATATCTGCAGAACCTGGGAGTCCCCAGAGACTTCCTGTCATAATTTTCTAACTGTTACAATCGTGCATGGGGGTATTTCTGTGAATTAGAAGATCTATTAGCCAGGCTGGAAAATCGATAGTTAAGGGGACCCCTTAAGGCAACGCTGATGACTTTATAAGAGAAACGGCAAGTGTACTTTGTGTGAATATGTTTTAAGAAAAGGAAGGATGAAGCTTCATTATTTCTGAATAAGGTCCATAAAGTAAAAAACAATTAGGGAGACCAAAAATCATTGGTAACGATTGGCTGTAGCTGCCAGGCTAATGGTGCAATTGGAGCTGAACCTTTCCATCCAGTCTCCGCGCAGGCGATACCATGAAAATTGCAAAGAATGTGCCCTTCAGTTATTGAATCGCAGAGTAGACATTTTGTTATCAGCTTAATTGAATAGGAAACAATGAAGACAGAGAGAACGGACAGGTATTTGAACCTGTAAGACTTCCAGAGAAACCGAAGGCTTCCATATCTAAGTGTTATTCTATTTTACTATAAATCCTGATTTAAGAAAACTAAGAAGTTGTTTCCTGCAGAGTACCATCTGGCAACAGAACACCTTCTGTAAGAAAGCCGGGTAATTTTGCTGATATATAGCTCAAAAAATACAGCTGAGCAGCTGAGAAACTAGACGCTTAATAACCCCCCATCCTTTTTAACTGCCAAAACACTATGAGGGTCCATCCATAGGAAAAAAGAAAAATATATATATTAAAGAATCTGCTATAACTCATCTGCCAGAGTAAATGTAGCCAATGAAACATGCTAGCCAGTAGCAAGATAAGTGCCTTTTAGGATAAGCCATTAAACCTAAAAGCTAAGAAAAAGAAACCCAAGAAATGAAAACCCACTCTAAACAGTGGCAGAATCACAAGAAAAGTCAAAATTTAGAAAAGGCAACTGCAAGAGGTGCAAATTAAATTATCCTCTAAATGTTTCCCCTCTAACAAAAATAAATACATATGCATGTGTGTTTATCTTACTATCTGAAGCGGAGATCAAATGCTAAGAACCTGTACTGTACAAAGTCATGTTTTCTCTGAAAGACTTTTACATTAGTATAAAATCCAGTAATGGATTTTTTTTTTTGAAATCCAAAGCACACTTGAGAAATATTGTCTTTCTCTGGTGGCCAAAGGTAGCTGGTATTTGTCATCAAGACTCACAATCAATCTGATACAGGTACACATCACTTATGTAGAGTGACAGTGGTTGTAATTGTATCATTTAAAATTTCTCCACCATGTCCCTGAACAAGGACAAGTTAAATTTATACTAAAGTCATGACTTACAAGACAGTTATCGGAGTTGCCGCAGAGGATGGTTCCTCTCGTAATAACACTCCCATATTCTGGATGTTTCCAAATTCTGCCACTACCTATTTCCAATATACCAATGCACCACTCTAAAGTAAGCCACACTTCGCCTGTATTATTACAACACACCTGGTGATCCAGCACCTGGAAAAGTCGGTAAAAGTTCCACCTCCATTATCAGGCACACTGCCCACAATAAAACAGATCCCTCCCCCCAAAAGAAAGAAGCCACAGTTTTCATCTAAGGAATCACAAAACAAACCCGAGGAGGAAACCCAGAGACGTGTGATGTCTAGTGACTTTCCAGAGTTTATATGAAAATAGTAAATAAAGACGGTAGTGCCCTTGCTGATTCCGAATGCAACAGGCATGATAAGAGGCCAAAGAAAACTAAGACATAATGTGCCAAGATATTTTTTAAAAATCACCACTGGGTATTATATGGAAACCAACTTGACAATAAAGTATTGGTTAAAAAAAAAATCACCATAATCAAAGAAAGGAGCAAAAAAATAGTACACATATAAGGTGATAAAAGATTATTTTTGAAGAACATCTGTTGGACACATATCATTACAAAATAACAACAAATCAATATTCGGAAGAAAATAATTAATAAATAATGGCTTAGCTGACACCATTAGAAATGGAAAGTCATTGCTTGTAAAGGGGTGAAGCCCACACACAAAAATCTTGAAGCTATCCTTGAGTGCACTGCCAGTCTTTTTCCACTCCCTTCCACACTGCACTGAAAGGCAGTGAACTTGATCCATTTTAGTGTGTTTTGTAAGCCTTAGAAGCTACTTTAGCACCTCAGCCAGGGCTCCAGAATATACTATATTGATGGCTCTATTACCTTTTTCATTGTCTCTATAAGTTCCATTACTGAAAAGAAGAAAGTGGTAATGGAAAAGAAATCCGCTAGCAGCAGAGACACAGAGCTGAGCTCTAAGTAAATGTCTCCTTTCACTTCCACCAGCCACGGCCAATGCTTTGACCCTCCTTTGCCATTACTGCTCCCAGAACTGGTTATCAATAACCTCCACTCAGTCCTGTGAGGCAATTTGGAAAGCTAAGCCTTGTAGTCAAGGAAAGAAGAAAAAAAATAGAATTCTCCTCTCCTGCCTCCTCTCTCTTCTTCTCAACAAAATAAGTCCTCTCCTTGCCTATGTTCATCACCTCCAGGCCCTCCTGAAACTTCCCATGTCCATTTCTAAGGGACTCAAGCATCAGGTGGAGAAAACAAATGCCTGAATCTCTTATCATGTTAGGGCTCCCACTGGATTTACACACATACCTCCAACTCTTGAAATCCACTAACAGTCAAAGCAAACAAGGACATCATTCTTTTTTTTTTGTCCTTTTCCCAGTAAAAATCATGTACAGATTCATATGTTGTAGCAATCGACAGTTAACTGTAAATAAATATCCCCAGTCTGTACTGTATCTTAGAAGATTTAACAATTTATCCCAAGTGGAGTTTCTGATTATAGACATTTATCAATAATAATGTGCTAGTTTTCCTTTAGTAAAGGAAGAATAAGAAATTAAAGGATATATACATCTATATGTATTTAATATACATTAAGGATAGTATATTTGCTATATGTATATATATATACACACACACATATATATGCAGTATACATATGTCTTCATTACAAGCAGCATATATTCATGTCCATCATTGCTTTTTCCTGCATATCTACCCACTCAGTCTTTTTACTAATTTAGCTCTA
Organism: Crocuta crocuta; assembly: GCF_008692635.1. Taxonomy (NCBI): domain Eukaryota; kingdom Metazoa; phylum Chordata; class Mammalia; order Carnivora; family Hyaenidae; genus Crocuta; species Crocuta crocuta. The sequence goes on from NW_027532599.1 coordinate 1,620,214, forward strand.
AGATTTTTTTTTTAGCTTACTTGTTGACTCCTACCCAGTGGTAATCACATCCTTCACCCCACATCATTACACCACACAAGAATACTGCTAACCACTAAGTATCTTAATACCAACAACATTTTATCCTTGTTTAGGGCTCAGTGAAGTCCTATGCTTTCCTAAAAATCAGCAAAGGAAGAAAATAACTTTCCTTGCTCACGCAGCGTCTATGCCAAGCCTTGTCCTATCCACTGAGGATATAGAAGCAAAGAAGACAAAGCTCTTACCTTCATGAAGTTTACATTCCAGGGGCGGGCAAAAAAATGAAGGAAGGAAGAAACAAACTGTATCAAGTAGCAATAAGTGCTGTAGTAACAATACAGTAGAATAAGCATGTAGGAGTGACAGGGAGGGAGGGAAGAGGCTTTGTTCCTTACAGTGGGCAGGAAGGCAGCCCTGAGGAGGCATCACTTGAGTATCAAGCTACATTCCAATCTGGCAAACACACCCGAGATTGGTGGGATGCCCTCTAGTCAGCCCGCTTGGTGACCGAAGTCTGCATCCAAGCAAGTGCGGCCTCCTGAAGAAAATCTGAGCTGGAAAGGGAAAGGTGCCCCAAAGGCAAATAATCTCTTCTCTTCACCCAGTATTGCTGCTGAACTTGAAGCTGCCATTCAGGACTCTGGAGAAACAAAGTGAACCTCCCCACCTACAGCCCCCATATGATAGAACTAGCACACTGAGACCCAGCAAGACAAATCAGGTTTCAGGAATCCAGGTGCAAGGGGACACTGGAGTGCCAGCAGATAAATGTACAGACTTTCTCCTATACTCAGGATGGACATACTTAGAGAGAAGCATTGGACAGTGGTCAAAAGCCCGTACCCTGGAACCAGACACAATGGATTAGAAAACCAGTTCTTCCGCTGACACCCTGAACATCCTTGGGCCAGCCACTGAAGCTTTGTTCCATCATCTATAAATCAAGGCCAATAATAACTACTCCAGAGGGCTGTTGTGATGCAGGATTGCTTTAGATAATGGATGGGAACCTGGCAGCATTCCCGTCCCATGGTGAGAGCTACATGGGACTGTGATGATCAGAACTAAGACTGAGGGAAAACCTATAATATAAATATAACTTAGGAACTAGAACTTTAATAAATACATGACAACAAGAATGAACCAAATTCAAACTAGAACCTAATTCTATGTCCAAAAAGCAAGATGGAACCTGAGTCAAGCAAGATTGAACCTAACTGAAGCTAGAGCCTAATTCTATGTCCAAAAAGCAATACTCCAAGCCCAGTTAAATAAAAAAGCCATAAATCAGAATCATATTTAGCAATATATTTTTTTCAAAGTCTCTTTCCAAGAGTTCAGTTGAGCAAATTTTTAATAACATTTTACAATCAGATGAAAATCCTTCCTTGTTCAATTCTATTCCCTTACAAAACATATACAGAGAATCTTAGTAATTTGATCTTCTGGCAATCCTATGAATTAATCTCTTAACTCCACTCCAGGGAAAACATTGAGAATAAGTAGTTTCTTTAAAAGTTGATAAAATTGAGATCGAAAAATAAAAACCCCAACTCACGTGTTTTTGCTCTGTGTTGTCAGTGAATTGAATAATGTCTTGCCCTTCAAAATTCATGTCCACCTGGAACTTCAGGATATAGCCTTATTTGGAAACAGGGTCTTTGCAGATGTAATTAAGTTGAAAATGAAACTGTGAACATGCCGGATTTCAGTGGGTCCTAAATCTAATGAGAAATGATCTTATGAGAGACAGAAAGGGATTCACAGAGACTCCGGGAAAAAAGCCACGTGAAGAGAGAGTCCGAGAGAGTAAATTGAAGGGAAAGCCAAAAATCCCTGGAGCCACCACTACCTGGAAGAGTCAAGAAAAGATACTGCCCCTAGAGCCTTAGGAGAAAGTCTACCTGGGCAACACCTTGATTTTGGGCTTCTGACCTCTAGAACTGTGAGAAAATTAATTCTGTTAAGACATCAAGTTTGAGATAATCCATTGTAGCTGTTACAGGAAAATAAAAGTGATTTTCTGAAAAATTCATTTTGTTCTCTGCATTATGATGGCCTCCAACAGCCATATTTTTACTCTCAAAAGCCAAAGATAAGAATAAAGACGAGAGGATGGAAGAGGCCTTTTCTGGAACTTTTCCCCTTTGAAGATCTGGGTGGATTTAACCATGTTTTCCAGAAGTTACTATTTACCCCAGCTGTGTACTAGTGGTGTAGACACTAACATGAAACTACCACAAAATAAGATTGGCTCCCAGGAGCCATGCTTTCTCCATAAATTTTATTCTAGACAAAGGGAAAAAGGCAGGATCACAATTGCGAGTGTTAGAAAGGTCCGGGGTGATGTCGTGGGAAACAATAAACATCACTTTAAAAAGCTCAAAGAGGAAAATTATCTACATCGAAGCAATGCTGCTCCTGCAGTAATGTTTCTACCTTCCATTTCAAGACAGATAAATTTTCTATGACAGCTCTTAATAGCCTCTATAGTTATTCACTGAACTTGCCCTCAAAATTACATAGTAATAAAAGGATAATAGCATTTGACTGACTACAGCGAAAAAGTGGGCTTTTCCAATAAAGTGGTCATTTCATTCCCCCCTCTATCCTGGGCTCTCCAACGAGGGTGCTCTACGTGCCTAAGGACTGGGGGATGGCCATAATACATCTTTCATCAAGCAATGCTATTTGGACTCTCCATCTATTTATCCATAGGAATAAAGAATATGTCCCTTGCTACAGACCACATCCACATTAGCCACATGTTTCAATGAGAACAGTCAAATCAAAGTCTGTTAGATTAAGCCATATGAACTGGCCCATATTCAACCATTTTAACCCACAAGAACAGCAACTATGAAAGTCATCATCTAAAACTGTACTTTAGTTATTACTATGTGAACCATAATAGGAGAATTTCTTTTAAAACCAAAATCGGAGTCGGGAGGAATCATTAGTTAGAACTGCACAGTGAAGTTTAGATGTTTGAAAAAGAAAAGACCTACAACAGGGAGTATAAACTGAAAAACATATTCCAAAACAGGTATAGATCCATATTTTTGAGGTTGTAGAGCTAAGTATTCATGAATTCAGAACCGGGCTCACTTCCTGTCCTCATTACCACGTCTATGGGTTCAGGCCCCTGGTGGATCAGATCAGCAACTATTGAACATCGACTCTACTTCCTCTATAAAGGCCCCTTTAGCCTATTTATTTATTTCTTTGTTTGTTTATTTATTTGCAGCCACTGGAGGGATCTTTTCAAAGCAAAGACCAAATGGATCAAGTCACTCCTTGCTTAACATCCATCAGCGGCTGTGTACACACTCTAAGGTCCTTACTACGGCTTAGGAAAACCTGCATGCTGTGGTCCCTGCCAACCTCTCCCATTTCATTTTCTACCCCTCCCCACCCCCTGCTCATACTGTCCAGCTCTCTGCTCCTGGAGCGTGCCAACCTCAAAGCTACCTATAGGACCCCAGCTCTCTGCAAGGCTGATTCCATAGTCTTCAAATTTCATGACCTTTGATCCTACAATCATCAAACAGTAACATTTTTATCTATGACAGCATCTTCTTTATTCCATAAATTTTTCTCAATCTGTTTATGTGCATAAATGCTACTTTGGATCACTTGTTTATTTTCTGGGGTTTTGCACTACAATAGAATCTCCCTGGAGGCAAGGATCATGTCCATTTCTCTTACCCCAGTTTATCTTGTGCCTGAGGCTGGTGTCCAGCAAATATTTTATGAATGAATGATTCAAATTACAAAAACATACGCTGAAGAAAAGACCATTTTTCTCAAACACAGAAGGGTACCACATTCCACAGAAACAACACAATTGGCTTGTTTGCTGTGTTGTGTCATTAAAAGCTCATGGGTGTATATATTCACACCTCTTCCTCTCTCCCAAATCAGAGCCTCAAAAACTTAATCCACAATTAGTAACTGACTTCTTATTAAGTCCAACGTAATATGCAGTTACTCAAACCAGTTCAATGTTTTAAAGAATCATGTTTTCCACCAATCTTTCTGCGTAGGATGGTGTTGACCTTGTATCCACACATTTTTGTGTAAACAGAGATCATTTTGATGAGTTTCACCTCTTACTCTCAAGTTTAGCCCATTAATTCTATTATGAATTCTTTATAATTACCATCACATAAGCATTCATGATCCAATCACGTAACTGATCTTGTCTCTCATCAGAATTAATTTGTTTTGCCTTTAAAATAAACCTTAAAAGAAAAAAAGAAAAGGCTTTCAGATTCAAACTCATGATAGTAAAATATCTAATATGAAATATCTCCACACGTCTCAGACCATAACAAAGCTGGACCAGGACGGTCCCTTCAGAGAGGCCACCCACCCTCTTCCCTTTTATCTCATGGTAGATTCTAAAGTAAGACCTGGTGACTTTTTTAGAACTCTCATTGCTATTTGAATAAATATGGCTTATAATTTTTTTTTCAAATTTTTATTTAAATTCTAGTTAGTTAATATACAGGGCAATATTGGATTCAGGAGTAGAATTCAGTGATTCATCACTTACATACAGCACCCAGTGCTCATCACAAGTACCCTCCCTAATACATTACCATCACCCATGTAGCCCATCCCCTACCCACCTCCCTCATCAACCCTCAGTTTGTTCTCTGCCTTTAAGAGTTTCTTATGGTTGGTTTCCGGTCTTTTTTTTCTGCTCTCTCATATGTTCATCTGTTTTGTTTCTTAAATTCCACATGAGTGAAATCATGTGATATTTGTCTTTTTCTGACAGACTTATTTTGCTCAGCATAATACATTCTAGTTTCATCCATGATGTGCAAATGGCAATATTTCATTCTTTTTTGATGGCTGAGTAATAGTCCAGTGTGTGTGTGTGTGTGTGTGTGTGTGTGTGTGACATCTTCTTTGTCCACTCATCAGTCAATGGACATTGGGGCACTCTCCATAGCTTGGGTATTGTCGATAATGCTGTTATAAGCATCAGGATGCATGTATCCCCTCAAATCTGTGCTTTTGTATCTTTGAGGTAAATGCCTAGTAGTGCAATTGCTGGATCATAAGGTAGTTCTACTTTTAACCTTTTGAGGAAGCTCCATACTGTTCTTCAGAGTGGCTGCACCAGTTTGCATTCCACCAACAGGGAAGAGCGTTCTCCTTTCTCAGCATCCTCACCAATGCCTGTCATTTCTACTGTTGTTAATTTTTCTCTTGTAAATATTTTAATAGTATAAGTAAGACTAAAAAGCACTTTGGAGTGCTAAAGCACTTTTCACGTAATTTTATCAACAACTGTCTTTGTTTTTCTCAGTTAACAATGTCTGAATCTAAGTAACATCATAAAATAACCAAAAACATCTGTGGTATCCTTCCTGTGTTTCATAAATGAGAATAAACCCCAAAACAAGGTTGGCAACTGTCTGTTAGCACTAGTTGCCAAAAAGTACAGTGATCCCCACAGGATATATTTCAAGATGCCCAATGGATGCCTGAAACGATGGAAAACACTGAAGCCTACATATAGTAGGTTTTTTCCTCCACATACCCACCAAGAATAAAGTTTAATTTCTAAATTAGGCCCAGTAAGAGATAAACAATAACTAATAATAACACAGAATTATAACAATACAATATAAAAAGGCTATGTGAGTGTCATCTCTCTCCCTCTCAAAAATACTTTACTATATATACTGTACTCACTCTTCTTCTTGTGATGATGTGACAGGATCAAATGCCTATGTAATGAGATGAAGTGAGAAGAATGACGTAGACATTGCGACTGAGCAGCAGGCCACTACTGACCTTCTGACACTACGTGCTTCCAGATCATGGTTGACAAAGGGTAACTGAAACTACAGAAAGCAAAACCATGGATAAGGGCAAACTACTGTGTAAATGAAATATTAATATTGCTTAGGCACCATCACCAGAATAACCAAAAAGAAGGTATGATGCTGGAACATTCAGAGAGAAGGAAAACATAAACATCGAGCATAATTAAATAAACCTCCACAGAAACCACTAAGTCCCAAGGGGAAAAAAAATAATAGAAAATTCAAAGTGAATCCAGGCATCATCACATTAACAAATATATACCTTTGGTCTGTATAATACCGAAAGTAAAATCTACAAGATTTTACTCAAGAAGCAGGTTTTTCTCAGATTAGCATGACTGGGGGAAATTCAATTTCCCAGCACTAAGCAAAAACAGGTTAAAAAGCAACTAAGTAATACGGTCTTCACAAGGCCACTATTAAACTACTCACAAGCCATGGTAACTAGAAGAGATATGAAAACTGGGAGCCGACTTCTCTCAGTATATTAATATAGATTTCTTTTTCAGATTAGTTAGTTGAAAAAATCTTAAATAGCAAATACAGTGGTGAGATGGTCACAGGACACGCTGGAAAAGTCTAGAACTCCTCAAACCTACACCCATGTCAGACATCACCATCTGATCACGGCAGTCTTCTCATTGATCTGAGCTGTAATCTTAAATCTTTCTCAACACAGCACTCCAGACAGTGTTTACAGATTGATCTGAACCATTGGAAATATGATACCAAGTTTAGTGTCAGAGGAATCTCAGAGAGAGACAAAGAGAGTGTACTCTGTGGGGTGAGAGAGACTAAGGGATGAGAGAACGAAGGAAACATTCTGTTTCAGGAAAGTAGGGACAAAGTACCAAGTATCCAAAAGGAAATGGGATAATCCTGAAGACCAGCTTAGCTTCCTTTGCTAAGGACATTTTACTAAGGACATTTTACCTTTACTAAGACATTTTCTAAATGTCTTTTAGAAATAGTTCTGGACACAAAAACGTACATTGCTTCTAGAAACATGAAGGATATTCCCTCTAATAAGAATAATAAGATGATAGGGCTACATTATGATGTACAAATGCACAGAATCCTTTATGTCTTTATAAGGTGATTTTTATTAGCAACAGAGCTCAAGAAACTGAATGGTTCATAAGTTGGATATTTTCTTTTCTTTTTTTTTTTTTTTAATTTTTTTTAATGTTTTATTTACTTCTGAGAGAAAGAGAGACAACATGAACAGGGGAGGGTCAGAGAGAGAGGGAGACACAGAATCTGAAGCAGGCTCCAGGCTCTGAGCTGGCAGTCAGCACAGAGCCCGAGGCGGGGCTCGAACCCACGAACCGTGAGATCATGACCTGAGCCGAAGTCGGACGCCTAACCAACTGAGCCACCCAGGCACCCCTGGATATTTTCTTTTCTCTAGCACTATTTAATAAATTATGACAACTTAACTGCCAAAAACTTTTTCACAGAATCACAGGCTAAATTATAGACACTAAATTATTTTGTGGTACTAGATTCATTAATCCAAATATAGAAGACATCTACATCAAAGATTATGAAGAATTCCATTAAATTAATGGATAAAAGCTAAAGTCAATTTTTAAGTTAAATGTGACAGATTTCTAATTTGAAATAAAAATTTTGAATCATGCATATTCAATCAGTAATTAATCACAACATTCAATACGAAATGAAAAATAATGGCCCATTATATCATTTCTAGGGTTCAAGATAATTAGAAAGCATTACAGTCGAATGTCTGTTATGGTTCACTAAACAGATGTGCATGCTGATGTCATGTTAGATTACAATACTGATCAACATCAGCGTGAGCAAGCAATCAATCAAAACATCAACGGAAAGACTGCTGGATGGTCTCATCCAAACACTGGGAAGTAGAATCTTTTCCTTCAATGTGACTTTATAAACAAGGCTTTATAATATACACATATCGATGAAAACTACATATTCATTCAAACAAATTCAAGTTTGGACAGTATGGCTTTGTTTCCATAAAACTGAAGTCTTTCAAATACTTTCACTGAAGATCTAAGAAAGTAACAAATTCTAAGTGATCGATTAAGCTCTGGGCACAATGACTAGCAAATGGTGAGCTCTGAAATGTATGCTTCAGCAGGCTGAGTGACTGGATGAAAGAAAGAATAAAACAGGGTGATGTGGTGAGAAAATCCCAGGATTAGAATTAAGAAAGCCTGAATTCTTGTGCCACCTCTGTCATGAATCCTGTGGAATGACACCAGGAAAGTTCATGAAATCCATTAACTTCCATTTCTTCATCTATGAAATTAGAAAACTGAACAAGGCGATATATAAGATCTCTTCCATCACTATGATTTCATGACACGCTCCCAGACAGAAGGCAAGTTTCATCTTATAAATGCCTCAGTGAAAGATATCACCCATAAGCAATCCTGACCAAGGCAATGAAAACAGTGCTCAATTTTTATGTCAGTATCAGGCATCAGCCATATTGGTCCTCTGAAAATTATCTTAAAGACCTAATAGTCACGATTTAAAATTTAGCTTATTAGACAAGGCCTTCTTAGAATTCTTCCCTCTTTGAAAGTGTAGAATGCCCAGTTCACAAACAAGTCCACCCTAAACTCTCTATGTAAAGATTTTTCCTAAAGCAGTGACGTATGAGTATACAGGAGGATAGTGTCCACATTGTAGAGAAAATACAGTATCACAAACACTAACGAATAGGACAAACCATGACCTCAGGTACAAAAGATGATTCTAGCATTCTTCGTCAATATATTTCCCTCTTAATGTGAAATGATTTAAGGCTGATAAAAACTTTTGATTTCTAGTTATCTTCCTTATTAAAAAAGTCATTAATTTTACCATTAGCATCTTATAAATACAAATCTTAAGACTAGCCTATAAGATATACTTTCATATTAAGAATTTTCAATGAGACACTTAAGAAAAAATCTGGATTGGGGTGCCTGGGTGGCTTAGTCAGTTAAGCTCCCAACTCTTGATTTTGACTCAGGTCATGATTTCACCATCATAAGATGGAGCCCCACATCAGGCTCCACAAGCTGAGTGCGCTCGCTCTCTCGCTTGCTCGCTCTCTCTCTCTCTCTCTCTCTCTCTCTCAAAAATAAATAAATAAATAAACATTTTTTTGAAAAAGGTAAAATCTGGATCATAGAGAGTTCAGTAGAATGCCAGCCTGTGTGTAAAGAGACTTTAAGAGATTATCTGGAGTCAATCTAGACCAATTCTCTATCTGGAGACAAATCAATGAGCGTAGAGGCAGCTACCAATAAATGTCTGTTGAATGAATGAATGCAGAGTCAGTGGAACACAATTACCTTACCTTACAATGAATAAGAAATGAGACAAATAAAGAGGAGAAGAAAAGGAAAGAACAAAAAGAAGAAAATTAAAAGCATAGAGTACAAACCATTAATGTCACCAACAATTGCCCTGACTGCCATTCCATGACAGGAACACCCAGGGCCCCTACTCTCAACGACAGACCATAACTGGCTATCTATCTTCTTCAAAAACATCTCTGCCTATTGCTGCTTCTTAAGGATAGCTATATCTGAGGCAAATCTCAATGGTTTTTTTTAACTGTTTGATACGATTATCCTAAAAGTCAAAAGGAATTTTACTTCCTATTTTCTAGATCTCTGAGAACACAAAGAATAATTTAGTGAGGAAGCTTCTCTTTACACATCTCCCTGGGATGTATTCTAGAATATTTTATGACCCTACACATTCTTATATTGGTATCTTTATTTCTAAATGTACAAAAAATATTACTTTATTCAGAATTTATCCTAGGTGCATCTCCCCAATTTTCCCTGGTCTTCAATGCACTTCAGGGCTGAGCTGCAAAATTTATGTCTAGGTATTTAATGAAACCAATCTTTATAACACTCCTACAATGGATTTTCCTCACAATTTCTTATGCTGCTAATTTCATTAGCTGAAATCATTTCTGTGATTTAAAACTTACCTATAATTTTTTTTCCATTTTCCTCATCAGTAAATTCTAAGCTTAAATTGATAAACACAGGCAATAAGAAGGATTATTTCTCTTGAATATCAAGAGCACACAGAATATGTAAATACTCCTTGCCAACATTTTCCACTTAAAAATATCATCCAGGGGCATGTGGGTGGCTTAGTCGGTGAAGGGTCCAACTTTGGCTCAGGTCATGATCTCAAGATTGATGAATCTAAGCACCGCAGAGGGCTTTGTGCTGACAGCTCAGAGCCTGGAGCTTTCATATATTGTGTCTCCCTCTCTCTTACCCTTCCCCCACTTGCGCTCTTGCTCTCTCTCTCTCTAAAATAATCACTAATTTTTTAAAAAATATCATCCAACATTAACTTACCCTTACTAGGAAATGAATAAAGAGATATTTGCAAAATTCTCTTTTTGAGGAAGAATTTAAGCTGTTCAACTATTCTATAACCAAAAGCAAAATTCTTGACTACTTCTCTAATTACTGAAGCCCATTATTTTAGGAATATATGGCAGCATATTGTTTCATTAATTATACCCTACACCACTGTCATGCTCTATGGGCAATGTATGGGATTAATAAAAGCTGCATGATTCTCCCAATGCTCAGAAATTGGAGGTATACAGGACTAAAAAAGGAAGGAAAAAAACGGGCACTGAACTAAAATGACACTCCATTTGGATATTCTTCATGGTTATATGGTATTCAATAGCATTATGAGGGGTGACCTATCCCATATATTAGGAAAGGAAGGAAACTGACTCAGAAAAATTAGATCCTAGGTCCTCTAAACTCCTGGGGTATGAATATCAATAATGAAAATTCAACATGTGTATTTTGACTTTTTCATTTACTCTTGCTTCATTGAGAAAGTTAGTATATTTAAGTGTACTATTGATATTTGGATAGGAAACTGGTCACTCATGTTTGTCCATGCAGTTATTTTAAGTTAACAGATTTCGGATACAGATCAATCCAACATTTTAGGGCACACTCAGTGGAAATTAGTGAAAACCATACATTTGGGATACAAAAGTAATACGGCATGTTAATTACTCATTTTCAGGTAACTCTCAGTTTAATGTCACACTGTGTAAGTAGTGGTTTAAATGGTAAATTACACAATTATAGTCTATGCTACCATGGAGCTCATAGTCTATCTCAATGTGTCTCAGCGGGGAAGAAACTGTCCCATAGGGTGAATTTTGGAAATTTGCAGGGATTATTTCTACCTTATAGTCAAATTACTCCTGAGCACTTAATGCTGAAAGTCTTAGTTTATAAGTAAAATATAAGTTGTATTGTATTTCCCTATATGTTACAGTTGGGGACATATATTGATCATTAAAAATAAAATAGGCAGGTCCCATAACTAAGGATTCCATGTCAAGATAATAGCAGGGCATTGCAAAATGTTTATTATAAAAGGGAATGTATGGTCTAGGGATAAGAAGGACAGACATGTAAACACATAAAAATATAGTAGCAAACTGTATACTAAAACATCATTATATGCAAACTGCTAAAAGGACACAAAATATGGAGTAACTACCTGAGTAATTAAGAAATGCACTGCAGAGAAAAGACACACCAAAAGTGGGCTTCAAAAGGCCCACTTGGGGGGAGGCACTTGGGTGGCTCAGTCGGTTAAGCATCCAACTTTGGCTCAGGTCATGATTTCACAGTTTGTGTGTTCAAGCCCCACGTTGGGCTTTGTGCTGACAGCTGGCAGCCTGGAGCCTGCTTCAGATTCTGTCTCCCTCTCTCTCTCTCTGTTTCTCTCTCTCTCCCCCTCTCAAAAATAAATAAACATTAAAAAAATTTTTAAGGCAAATGGGGCTTTCCTGCTGGCCAAGGACAAAAGCCAGCCTCAGCTGGGGGAAGAAACACAGAGGCACCAAGTTGTAGAAGGAGAAGCACAAAGAGCAAACAACTGAGCCAGAGGATGAAGTTAATATGTTGGCCTGGAGCTGGTGCCTGTATTTCATACTAAGGAGTTTCATGCTTATCAAGTAGGCAGTGGGAAGCCATCAAATTGCGGAATAATTTCTCTGGTCATTTCCGATTTCAAAAATATACAATTATGTTCAATTCTCTGCCTAGAGAAATAATTATTAGACTCTTGATATTTATATTTTGCTTACTATATTATTTCAAAGGCTTAGTTATTTTGCTACAGGCTTTTAAAATATCTGAAAATGTTCAAAGCAAGTCCATGATTTTGAATGCAAATAAAAAGGAAATCAGAAAAGGAATATTGAGTTTAAATTCACAGTGTTATTTCCAAAATGTGTCTGTGAAAATGCTATTCCACATGAAAATGCAACCAATTTACTTGAGTTAAAATACGCATTTGTTTGATTAAGTTTTCAATTTTACCTTGTTGCTGCCTTTGTAGCAAAAGGTGCTCCTTTTGAAATACAGACTTCATTTTGGAAGTTTCCACAGGAAATTGTTTATTAAAACTTCTATTTTAGATAGCATAGATGTTTTGTTATTTATCTATTTTGGATAAGAGTGTGGGGTGAGGACCCAACAGAGGATTTAAAATAGGTTTCTTCATAAGGAGATACACATGTGGAAACGGACTTGCATCAAGCCACACTCAAGCCAAGGAGCTATGGTATTAACAAAAGAAGCTCTCTTTGCTTCCCAGGATTTCAGCCTAGATCTGCTGCTGGGACGCTGCTGCTCACAAAGGGCTCCTAAAGTAGATGGGTCCCTTTTTGTTTTATCACTGTTTTCTCAAACCAGACCAATGAACTCTACAGCCCTGACCCTTTACCCCAGGCTGACCCTCCCACAAACGAATCTCTGTAGGGCTCATAAAAGCAAGTCGTAAACTCTAACAGTTGTCCGGTCTAGGGGGAGAGCTCAGGACCCCCCCACCCTCAACTCCCACTACTTTCTTGCTGCTTTCCTGACACTAAACACTTCCACATTCTTTTCTCATCCACCTTTGCCAGTACACAGAGCTGGATACCCTCCATGATTTGGTTCATCACAAGTTTCCACTCCTGACTTCCTGAACTTTTTGGCTTAGGAAGTCATGGGAATTCACTTTAGAGCTCTGATGTATCTATGGCCCACCCCAGCCCTAAACAGGAAGTGTCCTTCCACACTCCAGAGCTACCAGAAAATACTCATTGGTCCTTCCTGCACCTTGTAGCCTGTTCTGAGGTTTATAGGAGATGGTGTGTGTGTGTGTGTCTGTAAACATATATATGTACAATGCTCTGATAATAAGGATTAAGCTTACTTGAAGTCTACGTTTTAGAACAGAAATTATTTAAGTGGAAAAAAGACAGCAAAGAAACTAATAAAAGACAGCCTTCTGACAATATTAAATTAAAATTGCTCGTATCTGTAATGATTGTTCACACATTTGGCTCTTCATCTTATGTGCATTTATAAAATGAAGCTGAAAATAGTTGCTGTGCATGTGGGCATGTTTGGAAATGCCTAAAATGATGACAGCCTGAACACTATTTTACACATACACATGCACATATATGTGTGTGTATACATATATATATATATATATGTATACACACACACACACAGTTCAAACAGAAATGAAAAACGATATAGAAATGAGTTTTCATATGGAGAGTTGCTGCCCATAAAATATAAACTTAAACTACACAGCAGCTAGATCTGCAAGTAAAGACGTTTAACCAACATTGATAAAGTTATCAAGTGCTTTCCCATTTTCCCAAAGCTCGCCCATATTGCTTTACTCTAACGGCACAGATGACCACCATACAAAGCACACACAGTGCAGACCAAAGGGCTGGGCAGAAGCTCAATAACTCAATATTCATCCTCACAGACCAAGGCAGAATATGAGCAGAATTAACCTCCTTGATGTTCATTATGTAAAGTTTAACTTCCACCAAGACCATGGCAAAACCCAATCCTGAATGTGTTTTTAAAATTAATTTCCTGTGTCTATTACCGTGCTCACTTTTTTGAAAATGATTACATGCCTTATACTATGAATATTTGATTAAAAATGTTGTTGGGTTACAGGAGTCCAATGAAAGCAGCCCAGAATATCTTTACCCCCATGGCCTCCCTTAGCTCTGGGGCTTTCTCACAGTAACAACACCCAAGGCAGAGACCAGTGTCCCAGGNAGATGGTGTGTGTGTGTGTGTCTGTAAACATATATATGTACAATGCTCTGATAATAAGGATTAAGCTTACTTGAAGTCTACGTTTTAGAACAGAAATTATTTAAGTGGAAAAAAGACAGCAAAGAAACTAATAAAAGACAGCCTTCTGACAATATTAAATTAAAATTGCTCGTATCTGTAATGATTGTTCACACATTTGGCTCTTCATCTTATGTGCATTTATAAAATGAAGCTGAAAATAGTTGCTGTGCATGTGGGCATGTTTGGAAATGCCTAAAATGATGACAGCCTGAACACTATTTTACACATACACATGCACATATATGTGTGTGTATACATATATATATATATGTACACACACACACACACAGTTCAAACAGAAATGAAAAACGATATAGAAATGAGTTTTCATATGGAGAGTTGCTGCCCATAAAATATAAACTTAAACTACACAGCAGCTAGATCTGCAAGTAAAGACGTTTAACCAACATTGATAAAGTTATCAAGTGCTTTCCCATTTTCCCAAAGCTCGCCCATATTGCTTTACTCTAACGGCACAGATGACCACCATACAAAGCACACACAGTGCAGACCAAAGGGCTGGGCAGAAGCTCAATAACTCAATATTCATCCTCACAGACCAAGGCAGAATATGAGCAGAATTAACCTCCTTGATGTTCATTATGTAAAGTTTAACTTCCACCAAGACCATGGCAAAACCCAATCCTGAATGTGTTTTTAAAATTAATTTCCTGTGTCTATTACCGTGCTCACTTTTTTGAAAATGATTACATGCCTTATACTATGAATATTTGATTAAAAATGTTGTTGGGTTACAGGAGTCCAATGAAAGCAGCCCAGAATATCTTTACCCCCATGGCCTCCCTTAGCTCTGGGGCTTTCTCACAGTAACAACACCCAAGGCAGAGACCAGTGTCCCAGGAGGGTCTCTGTTCTTGGCCCTTCTGCACATGCATGGGCAGTACCTGCAAACAGGCCCAGAAAAGCACTAAAGCACTGTTGGCTTACTCTGTACCTTTTTCCCCTCACCAACCTCCTCCCTTGCCACACACACACACACACACACACACACACACACACACACACACACACACAAAGCCAAATACCTCATCTACACCTTAAATAACCAGGGATGCAGTCACTGTAGTCTGAGGTAGCCAACTGCCTCTTACATAGTCATAATATACAAACAAGTGTTCACGGCTATGATTTCTATTGTTCTAATTTTCACTCTGAGGAATGAATAGGAGAGATCTTCGGATTCATCTATTATGTTTTGCTTTTACTTTAGGGAGTCTGAAAAGAGGGCATACCTATTTTTGCCCTCCTTCCCATTTTATCCAGCTTCCACTGTCAGGTGCAGGGAAGTTGCAAAATCAACTGGCCAGGCCCAGGAAGCTGCTATGAAAGAGGAACCAGGAGAAGCAGACAGAGGCTCCAGACGCCCCTGTTCACTATCGGTCCCCTCACACGAATCGAATCATCACACGGATTGTACAGGTGGCACAGCCATGATGGCCATCAGGCAAAGGGCCCTCTGAAGCTGCCATGGGGAAAGGCGGGGGATGAGAAGGAGCCGTTTGTCCTTACAACCATCCACCAGTGGCAGGCGTACACTAGAGGACTTACGATGACCCACAGTCCCCTCATCTTTATATATGTCTATAGGGACAGTGGACAGTGCATGGGAAGACTCAGATTCACTTGGACAGCCACATACCAGTGTTTAACCATATCCACCATCTAATATTCAAGTATGACCAAGATAAAAAGGAATTCTCCTTCTGCATTTTGGAAAATATCAGTTCTTGAAGCAGTGCTCAGTGTTAGTGGGATAATCTCTCTCCCACTCTTGGCTTTACTTTGTTATTACATTACTGCACACAAAGAGAGCATCTGGTTCACCTCCCTTAAAAGCCATTGTTTTCTTTGCTCTTCTGCATTCCAAATATAGAGTCTAGACTTTTAGTGTCATTTATATCTGAGTCAGAAGAATAATCAAGAAAATAATTTATGAATAATTAATTAGGCCTGATATATTAGAGAGGAGCTATTTTTAATTTGCAAAGACCAGGATACCATGGATATTTCCCAGTGAGAAGAAGCATGCAGCATTTACAGGGGCTGAACTGACGGATGGACAGATTGCTTGTCAATGACTTTATCATCACTGATTGGACTCCACTGTACTTCTCAAAAACAGAACAAAGAGAGATGCAATCACAGACCAAAGGTATTATAACATGATACATGTCTCAGGTCACAGAGTTACCTGTAAGAAACATATTTCTATTCACGGGAATACAGAAATTATCCCTAAACTCACCTTCATTTTAAGCTTAGCATACCAACAATAACATGAAAAATGTGATCACTATATGCATGCTAAACAGATGAAGAAGACAGGAAGGAAAGCTATAGTTGTAATGGCTTAATATTTTTTATTTCATTCCCTTTTCCCCTTATTTTTATTCAATCTACTTGTAAAATAATGGAGGAGGAGACTAGAAAATATAGATTACCTGAGGGGTATGACACTAACTCCGAGTTTCCAAAAGCAGCAAAGGCCACATTAGTAATGCTTAAACTAAGCCACATGTGAGCTCCCTCTTGACCTTCCTCTCCCCTCTTCCATGACTTAATCCTTGATCTCTGGGGTCGCCACCACCCCTAAGGCAGAGAAAAGACTCTCTGTTCCAAAAGACAACACCCTGGTCAGATGCCTAGAGAGGTAGAATCATGAATGCCCTTATTGCTCATGGACTTCCCTGCTATCCCAGAGATGGGAATTGTATTTGAACATGGGGGAAATTCTTAATCAGGGTTCCTAATTCTAGTTTGGGTTCTTCCACCAGCTCTGGGATTTGTAGGCTTTCCATTATAATGAAGGTGTTAGAATAGATTGATGTTTTCTAAAGTCTTTGCCAGCTCTAAAATATTTTATTTATTTCAGAAGTACCCAATTCTTTACTCCAACCACCAAAGAATGATAATTATGAAATGTAAGAAAGGTGCTAATTATTGCTACAATGGCATCATATTGAAATATTTAATTAAATGGATAAAATTAACACATATACCTTAAATTTACACAATGTCATGTGTCAAATAAATTTACTTTAAAAAAAAAAAAAAAGCTTCTGAATCCTGAGTGTTTATTGAAATCTGTAGGGAAACTCTGCAAAAGATTGATTTCAGAATTCTAATGTGGATTCACTGAATCAGAACTTCCTGATATGAACAGAACACCCCAAAGATTCCCCCAGATGATCTGGGTAATTCAGGTGATCCTGATGTCAGTAACTGCACTGAATCCCTAGATTATAAACTCCTTGAGAGCAGCAAGTATATCCTGTGCATCTTGAAATCTCTGTTAACTCAGTAACTCAGTACTCAAATCTCAGTAACTTAACTGCTAGATGATTACATATCTACTAAACAGAACTTACACATTTTTTGCTTGCTACTGAGTTGAGTTGGAAGACAAAGAAGATATATATTAAAGGCAAAAAGGTATGTTTATCTATTATTACGTATTTATAAATACACAAAACTGACCTCAGCTTTAACTATGCAGAGATATAAATCATAAATTAACTATGCACTAACATAAACGTTTTTAGTTCATATTTTTTGAATGGCTCATTCTTATAGGCAATGGTTTTAGTTTATTTTATTAATCTGACCTACATTGTTAGCTGTGGAGTTTACCATCACGGAGGACATATTAATCTAAGTAAAATGGAATTTTGAAGAGATATATTTTCAAGGATTAAACACATGGGTCACTCTGATTTATTTTCATTAAGTCATTTGTTATTTTTTTCTTGATTTGTTTGCTTTTCAGTTGCCAGAGGAATGAAAAGTCAAAATATAAGCTGATATAAATCTGCCTCTGAATTAGATCCCTGTTTAGAGTGTAGCAACAATGTCAAACATTCCCTACGAGGAAGCTATTAATTCTGGAAGCAGAGGCTCAGGAAGAAGAAAGGAGGTTGTGTATTAGTGTTTATTTCCTTATGATGTGAAATGTGCTCCTTTGCATTTAAATGGACAGAAAAAGACTGAAGCATTAACTTGGGGTTCATTAAAAGGAAGCATGGGCCTGTCCATTCATGACATTCCCCCCAAATATCCCCTCTGGTGGAAAACAAAATCACTAGCACAAACAGCTGGGTTTGTGTGATGCCATGCTGCCTGAATACCATTGTTTGATCGGTTTAATGTCACTTTTGTACTATTATACACCACAGAGAGAGATGTTGAGTTGCCTCCAGCAGGGTGGCTAACATTCTGTAGCTAATTACGTACAGCTCCATGATAGTAATGAAGGAAGGACGACCCTGTATATGTCTCAGAAGGGAATAGAAAGATACTTTGTTTATAGTCACCCATCTGTCTGGTCACAATAGAATTGCACATGAATACAAGCCATAGTTTAGTGTGTCCTTCAAGAATGATTTTCTCAATATATGCAGTCTATCATCCCCCTCTCAGTACAGGCTACCAGACACCGTTTCTATCTTCTTCACAAATAATATATCTGTTATTCTAAGGCTCCAACCAAAGTGAAGTCTTTCTAATACACTTCATAATCATACAGAAAATATTGCTTTGTAGGGTAAAGGATAAATTCAGGTTAAGGGGGGGGGGAAGTTGCAGGAGAGCAAAATGAAAACTCAAATATCTACATGTAGACTCTTCTGTGTTTGTTTTGTTCTATGGATGAAATAACAGAATAGAATGCACACTAACCTGCATTGGAAAAGACCTCAAACAGCATCTACCCATAATCGTCCCTTTGTAGCTGAGTGAGGGAGGTTGAAAGGTTAAATGTCTTTGCCTAAAGTTCAAAGAGTGAATGATAGAACCTAGGTCTTCTGAAAACTAGGGTCTAGCTATCAATAAGCAAGCAGGTTCAGCTGAGAAACTGTTCAATGCATTTCTTTTCACGGATACTACTGAAATATTAAGAGAGCCTTATAGACCCAGAAAGAATGACATAAAAGCAAGAGCAAGCACACAAATGGTAGATACTCCTTCAGAGTAACAGAATCTCTCTCTTAAGGCATCTGAAACTCTCTACCTTGTTACCTACAAACTTTTCCTTACATATTGTATTTTACCTATTCAACACCAATGCCTATATCCAAATCACTGGTCTACTATAAACCTCGTGTGCTCAGTATGTGTCTGGCATACATATAAATTGAAAGGATGAAAGAACAAATGAATTAATGAAAGCAAAGTCCATCAGAGTTAAGCTAGTATCAAGGTAAATCTTTATTTCCATCAAGCCAGAAATCCTCCAACAAATAACCCAATGAATGTTTTACTAAAGTGAAACTAAAGTAGCCCAAACCCCCATAGTCAAAATTGGCTACTTGTAGAATATAGCAAGAGGAATAGAAATCATGAATTATAGGCTCTGGTCTAATAGAGATAAAGGTGAATATGAATTCTTAATGACATTAGATTTACCCAGGTCTCTGTTCTTGAGAGTCTTTGTCTATGAACAGAAGTGCTCAGTGGTTTTCCTCATGGACTTACTATAAGTGATATTATTGCCTTACATTTTTCTCTACCTATACGCATTAGTGTTCCAGTTTCCTTCATAGCCTTATTACTACCAGATATTTAATTATATTTTTATATGTTTATCTGTTCATTGTATAGAAGATAAGCTGTGGAAGCAAAGAGGTATCTTGTTCAGTTTGTGTATTCAGTTCCTAGTATCTAACACATGAGTTAAATGAAGGAATCAGACTGAAATGGTTCATTGAGAGGTTGAGTTATAAGAAACCGTCAAACTACTTCTAATACTTTATGGAATAATTTGTTTCTATATAATCTAAAGTATATTATTTGATAATAAGAACCAATATCATCTCTCATTATTGCACAAGAGTTTAACCCAAAATCTAAGCTAACTAAATGTGACTGATAAAGTCTACTTAATATAACACTTCATAATCGGCCTGTTCTCTATAGCAGGCTCCATGACGTCCACCCAAAGGCTAAGCTATCCCCAAGTCCTGCATCAAGCTTCTTCCTCAAACAAGATATATTCTGAATCATCACACGCCCTACCAATGAAACCAGATCCCTGTTATCTTTGAAATAGGTGATAAAAATGCCAAGAATTATTTTAAATGTCAACCTAGATTTGAAAAATAGAATAAAACATCCGTCGTGACCATCCATATAGCTGCAGCCTCTGCTCTATCAGCTTTACAAAAGAAATTATCTATTATCAGTTAGGGTTCACCTAAATTACTTATTTTTACAAACCCTCTTTTCAGTTTATCAAAGGGAATTTTGACTGACCACCTAAACAAGTTAATACAGTGGGAATAAATCCCACCTCTCTAAATGAACATAGGAATGCAAGATAGAGACCCATTCCAAATTTTTTTCCTAAAGGAGGAATTACAACTTAATTAATACCTACATGTGAAACACTTTGTTAGACAGTAACCTAGACTCTCCTTTATTATTACTTTAAAAATGTGTCCATAATCTAAGTGAACCCAGTTTGGCTATTTAAATCCCTTTAACATAATCCTTGGTAATCTGCCTGGTGTGTGTGGCAGGCTTTGTAAGCGCCCATCCAAAATGGATTCCAGTCACCCACAAGCCTCATCCTCAATACTAGAAGCCCGATTGTTAAAAAACCTGGCTTTTTAACAAAGTCATACATGATTCAACTGACCCTAGAACTCTACTACATATAGATTTCTAACAATTGAACAATCAATCTCCTGAAGAAGTTTGATCTTCTGTTTTGAAAACTCTGGGATTATTTCCTTTTGCTGAAATACAACTATTTTTAATCAGGGTTTCTACTGAACTAAGATGAATTCAAATTATAGGATTATTTTCTAAGTGCCTTATTTGAGGGATAAAAGGGGAACTGAGTTGGGAGTGTTTTTTTTTTTATGTTTGACATATATAATGAATAAATCATGGCAGAACCTTCTGCTTGAAACCTATTTCTATACTGGTATATTTATCTATTGGTATATAAACATACTTCTATATTTCTGTGTTTGCATTAATTTCCAGATAGTCCATGATTTTGTATACAAACCCAAAGGACATACCAATTCTGGGACTTTAATAAAAAGTTTAAAAAGAAATTTCACTGCAGTATGATGACAACTGTCTAGAAGAACAAATGCAACACTGTATAACCTCATCTCCTCTAGAATTTAAAAGCATCTACCCCTAAAGCTCTGGGCACAATTGAAGGGCTGCCAGAGAAAGACAGAATAATGTGAATCATTTAAGTGAATTTGAAAAGTAGTTCCTGCTGGTTTGGAGGGAATGTCTATTGGCATTTAAAAAAAAAATACAATAATGACACAATCTGCATAATCACTTGTCAGTTAGCTTGGGTATAACAGGCCATGAAGCAAACTGAATGTTTGAAATACACTGTCTTGATAGATACAGATTTAATGATGATAACTTTAAAGCTAAGAATATTAACAAAAAGGTTGATTGAAGCTTTGAATATTTCTTTTTATAGTTCTGGTATTTTCATTCCTTCTTGTATAGTACTGACAGTTTCCTCAGGAGGCAAAACCATTTAAATAGTCACTTCAAATACTATTAAAATAATAACAAATGTGAACAAAATGAACATATTTTTAGGTTTGTAATTCTGCTCAGATTAGAATATCTAAACATGATTATCACCAACTAGTATTTTATAAATTAATGACCTCACATGATGGCACTATCAATAGTATTGCAGTAAAAAATGAGGGACTACAATGGCAAAACTCCGTTTTTTTTAATGTTTGTTTACTTTTGAGAGAGACAAAGTGCAAGCAGGGGAGGGGCAGAAGAGACGGAGACACAGAATCCAAAGCAGACCTCAGGCACTGAGGTGTCAGCACAGAGCCTGACATGGGGCTTGAACCCACAAGCTGCGAGATCATGACCTGAACCAAAGTTGATCACTTAACTGACTGAGCCACCAGGTGCCCTGCAAAACCCCACTTTTATTCCTGCTTTTGAAAAGTAAAACATAATTTAAACCACAATATAAAAATATGTTGTCTGATGCATGCACATTTAGATTGCTATATATTCTTGGTTGATTTATTTCTTACTATAGATATTCTTGCTTAATTTTGGTTTATGTTGTATAATATATCTTTTTTCAACATTTTATTTTAGTAAATTTCTTGTAGACAGCACCAAGTTGGATTATGTTTTGAAATCAATTCTAATAATTTCTGTCCCTTAATCAGTATATTTAGACCATTTATATTTAGTGTAGTTATTGATATATCAGGGCTTAATCTATTATATCAGTGAAAAACATATAAGGAACCTATACTTCTACCCCGTACCACTAGTAATATACACCTCCTCTTCTCCCCTGGGGTAGTGTCAGAGGTGGCCAGTAAAGAGTAAGCACTCCACCACCACCCACCAGTAAGGAGGCAACTCCTCCTTGACAGTGTCCGTGGAGGCCATATGGGGACCCAGGACCCCCAATTATCATAAACTATGCAAACGCTAATCAAAAGTAAGCAGGGATATATATTTTAATGTCAGTTAAAGTAGAGTTAAAAGCAAAAAAAAAAAAAAGAAAATTACCAAAGACAGAGAAACACATTACAGAATTTTAAAAGGGCTGGTCCACCAATAAGACATAGCAGTCTTAAATGTATATGTACCAAACAACAGAGGTACAAAACATGTGAAGCAAAAACAGAATGGAAAAGGAAAATAGACAAATTGACAATTACAGTTGGAGATTCCAAAAACAATGTCTCAACAGTTGGCAGAACAACTAGACAGAAATTTAGCAAGGATACAGATGAACTCAAAAACTCTATTAAACAAAGGTATTTGGGGTTTTTTTGGGTTTTTTTTTTTTTTGGTTGTTGTTGTTTTTATTTTTTTATTTCTAGGAGAGAGAGAGAGACAGCGTGAGCAGGGGAGGGTCAGAGAGAGAGGGAGTCACAGACTCTGAAACAGGCTCCAGGCTCTGAGCTGGCAGTCAGCACAGAGCCCGACGCGGGGCTCGAACCCACAAACCGCGAGATCATGACCTAAGCGAAAGTCGGTCGCTTAACCAACTAAGCCACCCAGGCACCCCTAAACAAAGGTATTTGTTGACATTAATGAAACACTTCACCCAACAACAGTAGAATGTACATTCCTTTCAAGTGCCCACAGAACATATACCAAGATAGCTCATATTCTGGGACATAAAACAAAAAACAAACCTCAAAAAAATTAAAACAATTGAAAACATACAGTATATATTCTCCAACTACAATGGGATCAAAGTAGATATCAACGATAGAAAGTTAACAGGAAAAAATCTCGAAGCACTTAAAACTAAGCAACACGCCTCTAAACAATTCTTGGGTCATAAAGGAAGTTCCAAAGTAATCTTTTTAAATGCATTAATCTAAATAAAAATCAAAACAGAGCATACCAGATTTGTGGCACACAGCTAAGGCAGTGTTTGGTAGGAAAATTTATACCATTAAATATAGCATTGGAAAAAAGGGAAACCTCAAATCAATACTCTAACCTCCCACCTCAAGAACTTAAAATATAAGGACAATATAAACTCATTGTAAACTTAAGAAAGGAAATTATAAAGATAACAGCAGAAATCAATGAAATAGATGGGGCACCTGTGTGGCTCAGTCAGTTAAGCGTCTGACTCTTGATTTCAACTCAGGTCATGATCTCATGAAGCTCGTGATCTCAGGGCTCAGGTCAAGAGCCCTGCATGAGGCTCTGTACTGACAGCATATATTTTAATGTCATTTAAAGTAGAGTTTACAGCAAAAATAAAAAACAAAAAAATTACACTCTGTGCTGACAGCAGAGAGCCTGTTTCTCTCTCTCTCTCTCTCTCTCTCTCCCCCCCCCTTTCTCTTTGCCCCTGCTTGTGTGTGTGTGTTCTCTCTCTCAAAATAAACAAACATTTTTTAAAAAATAAGAAATCAATGAAATAGAACACAGAAATAGAACAGAAACTATCCATGAGAGAATGAGCTGGATCTCTGGATAAGACCAATATGATGCATGAACCTCTAGCAAGATTCACAAGGGAAAACTTCATAGAATAAATTTTGTTAGAGAAGATACAAATTACCAATATCAGGAATGAAATGGGACACCCACATGAGACATTACTTGGTTCGCTTTGTTATAGTTAATCCCTAGATTAAACCCTGATTTCATCAGGGTAACTGCTGCACGATTAATATTATTCTTCAACAACAGCAGAATTTCTTTCTGATAGCAGTTTTAAAAGTTTAGGCTCCTACAGTAGGAATTGTGAATATGCAGTTCTTTTTTACTCAGATCCCATTATTGCAACTTCAACTAAGCAATGAAATGCTTTTTGGTGATGATGAAATTTTAAGGTTGAGAAGTACAAAAAATGAATAAGCTCCCTAAGGGCTGAGACATTGTTTCTTTTGTAATCATAAGCACATTCCCAGAATCAAGAATACTATCCACTGTATCTTGGAGACAGTCAATATTTGCTAAATGAATAACTGAAGGAATTAAAAATTGGAACAGGTACAAACAGTATAAATTTAAAAACAGACTAGGAGTTTAGATAAATGTTTGATTTACTTGATTTTAGCAAAAAGAAATCCACAAATCAGAGCAAAAGACACAAGAAGGGCAGAAAAGTTGGGGATGAAATTTGGTTTACAAATAAATACGACACAAATTCTTGCTCAAACTTTTCAATGCACCTCCTGTGTTTCAAGCCCACTCAACTACACAGATCGCAGATCACTGGCAATCTGCTCTATTTGAATGAGACTCTTTCCCCTAACATTTCCCAAAAAAAGTATTACAAGACTTACCAAAAATAAATGTAAGCAAACTAATGTTAGTGAAAAGAGGAATGGAATACTGAATAAAAAGACTGGAGAAATGCAAGCAGCGTTTTTGTTTAAGCAAGTTAAGTGATTTAATACAGTGATAATTTCCAAAAAGGAAATTGAGCTTCAATGAAGCATGCATGTCCTTTCTACATTATCTGCAACAGTGCATGTAATTTGCACACATTTAATTAACTAATAAAACCTCTATCAGTAACATCAGGTTTGGAAATGTCATTGTTGATGATATGCTGCTCCCTCGGGAACAGCTGATTGTTTTTGTTTTGTTAACACTGAACTCCAAAGGTGCTACCTAACACTTCTACTCACTTTCAAAAATTTATTGATTTACTTAAAATTTGTTGGGGGTTTTCCAGGTAGGATAGAATTTACAGAATTCTGTAAATGCAGTGCCCTAATGAAATTATGATCCAAAGAAAAAGTGAGGCACATAAAGGAAGCCCAATTACAAAGCGATTCACGGGTACCTGGGTGGCTCAGTCAGTTGAGCTCTCGACCTGACTTCGGCTCAGGTCATGATCTTGTAGGTCATGAGTTCAAGCCCCACGTCAGGCTCTGTGCTGATGGTTCAGAGCTTGAAGCCTGCCTTGGAATCTGTCTCTCCCTCTCTCTGCCACCCGCCCCAACTCATGTTCTGTCTCTCTCTCTCTCAAAAATAAATAAATATTAAAATTTTTTTCAAAAAAAGAAACAACCAAAGTTATTCACTCAACCACAGACTGTGTTCTGCTGCAGACAAATCAGGTTGCAAGTATGACCAGAGATATAAAGCATATCTCCCTTCCTACCACTTCAATTATTTTTATCCTTTTTCTTTGATACAGAACCCTGTAAGACCTTGTAAAATACTGCCATTCAACTAAAATCTTGAAGACAGAAGATAAAGTATAAACAATATTTTTCTACCTATGTTTTACACAACATAGTAAGTTTTTATTATATATTGAATCCTACATTGCCCTGAAACTGACAAAATTGGTGAAGAGACATTTGTGCTCTACCATGTCGCATGGATGTAGTGTCCACTTCGTCCAGAAAGAAATCTCAGTTGGAGTCTGCGCAGTGAAGAGATGGCAGGCAATGTCACTTGTAGTCACCTGTTCATTAACAGACCAGTATGCCACTGCTAAGTCAGAGGCACAATAATTGTTCACGTAAGGTTCAAAGTTCCTCTAAAATTTGGGATGTATGATTCATTAAAACACATGTACATGACGACAGTATTTACACTAACAAATATGACACTCCTCTGAATCATCCTACATGTGTATAAAGTATTGTTTTTGTTGTTGTTTATGGACAACTTACTCAACTACCAGCATTGAAGCACTGCGAAGAGGCATGGAAATGAGACACTGAAGACAAAGGATCTGAAAAGCAGGTCAATAGAACTCGACACATGACCAAACTCGAAGAAGAATTATCCAGGAGAATTCTGTTGCCCCTAACAGAGATTACAAAATCCCCAGCACTTATTTCAGGATAGGTATCAGGGAGGGTGGAAGAGAAATCACAAGTTCCCCTTCGGAGGCATGAACTTTGCAGGTGACTACAGGAGATGCTAATGAAGATGGGCTACAGGAAGTCAAACAAGCTGATCCACAGCTTAACAGAAAAGCCAGAAACTCGAGTTCAGCATGGGGACGCTTGTCACAGTCATCTCTATATACGGTGTATATATGCCAAGTTATGTGTTTGTCATACCTATGTATTCTATATACTGACATATACACACAGAGATAATGTCAGTATCGATATACAGATACAGATATGGATACCGACACACATTTATGTACCTAAGGCCACCACAAGGAGAACTGGGATACACTAAGTTGTTTTACATTTCAAAGGCAGGGCATTTATGTCAAACAAGAGTCACTTAATTCATAGTGTTTACTATGGAATTAAGTGCTAATGGAATAAAAAAGGGAGGAAATGCTGCTAAATGTCATACCACCGCAACATGCAGCACCAATAATTAACCCCAAACAGTAGTTTTATTAATATAGTTCCTTCATGAAAAGTGGAAACATTAAAATTTTCTTAGTGTTTTGAAAATTATTAACTTACCATGCATCACTGTGATTTTCTCACTTGCTGCTCTAGCTGTAGCAAATAAATTCTCCATGAACTTTACTTTTCAGCTCTAATTCCTACACATGGTGATTAAACCAAAAATCATTTTTTTCTCATTCAATAAGAATTATATATTTGGCAATTTTATTAGTGATATTTACTAAGGCACAAAACCCACTGACATCATCTAGCACTTATGAAATGTCTTGGTAGGGATGCTAATAAATTTTGCAACCATTTAGGAAATAGCCACTCATCAGTATAACGTTGACTTCTAACTGTCCTGACCTCTCTTGCTCTCTCTCTCTCTTTTTTTTTTATACCCGAAAAATGAATACTTGCACTGTTAGGCAGAAGTCCGTGGGGTAACGGGATCTTGGAAACTCACATTTGTACTTGCTTAGCAATGCATTTATTTAAAAAGATGCAGGGTGCTTAAAATTTTAATAGCCACTTGAGTACTCCCTTGAGAAATATTTATTTAGGACAAAATGTACCATAGTTGTTGCCTGAAGATTAGTAAAGCAAGGTAGAACATTAGAAAATCCTTTCTCCCACGGAAGACTGCAAACCCTTCTTTGCTGATAAAGTCACTTCTAAATTTCTGTTACCTCCCCTTTCAATCGATCCAATTCCACCCAAATGTATTTGGAATTTACTACATGACTAACAGTACTCCCAGGTGAACTCCATCGTGTAGGGTTTTTCTTTTTTCCCTAAATAAAAGTCACTAAGACAATATTTCATAAATTTTGGCACCTCTCCCTTAAGGTTATTTGATTCTAAGGTAGCAGGAAATACTTCCTCCAATCCTTTCACTCTCCCCTTCATCTGGGTTCCCAGCCCTTGATGATCAGAGAAGAGTCAGTCACAGCTAATGTCTTTCTGGGCACCAACACCATAGGCACATATGATTTTGGATCTTCCACTTGGAAACGTAAAAGCGAATGAGTTGTTTGAGAAGAACCAAAACACGCTAGATAAACAGTGGCAGCTCCAGAATTTCTCTCTCTCGGAAGAGCCCCGCAGAGGTAACCTGATGGATACAGGAGCTGGGGGCAGCCAATGAGCTTGCCCCAATAAGCAGAGAAATTTCCCTCCGATTAATTACTTGGGAGTGGCCTGGGAAAGGAACTGATAGTTATTATGGTCTAATGAACCCCAAATACCCCCACAGTACCCCAACAGCAGATATTATGGAGGTTATTTATAATGAA
Organism: Crocuta crocuta; assembly: GCF_008692635.1. Taxonomy (NCBI): domain Eukaryota; kingdom Metazoa; phylum Chordata; class Mammalia; order Carnivora; family Hyaenidae; genus Crocuta; species Crocuta crocuta. Next base: position 1,648,437 of record NW_027532599.1, read on the forward strand.
AACAAGACTCTCCTTTAACTACTAATTCACCACTTTTTGAACCTTGAGACTTGGCATGAACATCTGACCACAGGTAGAAGATCAATAATAGAGAGTCAACAAAACTCTCAGTAGCAATTCTACAAGCAAACAATGCTGAGCAAAGTTTGTTTGTCTTCTCTTGGAAATCTACCAGTTGCAGTCTCTGATTTGACTGGCACACCCAGAGACTGCACACTCTTCTTGTCCCTACTAAAGCTGGGTTTGTTTTTTTATTGTTTATTTATTTTTGAGAAAGAGAGAGACAGAGCATGAGTGGGGAAGGCTCAGAGAGAGAGAGTGAGAGACACAAAGTTTCACGCAGGCTCCAAGATCACAGCTGTCAGCACAGAACCCGATGCAGGGCTCGAACCCACAGATCATGAGATCATGACCTGAACCAAATTCAGATGCTTAACCAACTGAGCCACTCAGGCATCCCTGAAGCTGGGTTTTTAATGCCCAAGCTTTTCTGCCTGACTGCTACTGCTGTTCTAGTATGTTCCATCCATTTCAGTGTATTAGCACTTGCACCACCTTATATCTCAGAGTAGAACAGGCAGCCAAATCAAGACTCTTTTCAGTTATATTTTTTGGAATTTTTAAATCCTGTTTCTCATGTTCTGAATATATGTAGTGTTTGTCCATTGTAGAAGGCCTGTGGGGAGGATTTTTTAAAGATTTTTTTAAGTGTATTTATTTATTTTGAGAGAGGGAGCATGTCAGCAGGGGAGGGACAGAGAGAGAGAGAGAGAGAGAATCCAAGCACTGTCAGTGCAGAGCCTGACGTGGGGCTCAAATTCACAAACTGTGAGACCTTTACTTGAGCTGAAATCAAGAGTCAGATGCTCAACCAACTGAGCCACCCAGGCACGTTTGGGGAGAAAATTTTTAAACATAAAAGAAAGGATATATTTAGCCTCCTATATCCCATAACCCAAGAATAATGACTATCAACATCCAGAATACATCTCATGACTATCTGCAGCACTGTGCTTATTTCCTTGGGTAAGGCAGTTCCTAAGTTACAGACCAAGGTCCATGTGGGACTTTCCTTTCTTCAGGAAAAGAGATACGTTGGTCTTACGAGTCTGTGGGAAGGAATTAGAGACATAAGCAGAAGAATCAGGCTGCCAGAATCTTCCTCCCTTTAGCCTGATATCTTGGAAATGAGGGAGGAACGGACAGAAGCCATTTACTTGTGAACACTTCCCATGTTTGAAACTCTTTGTGGAAAACTCCAGGCCCCTCTGGCCCAAGCATAACAGGAAAGTTTCAGAAGGTCAAGCAAGCCGAAAGGGTTATCCAGAGGTCTGAACACAAGTGGAAACATGGGCAGTGCAGGCAAGGTTTGAGGGAGAGGCCATCTCAGCCACTGAACAGATACATGTCACAGGCGGATTCCAGACAGGAGCTGGAGAGCCAAGCCAAAGACGGTCAGCAAGAGAGCAACTCAATTTGCAGATTTCAAGAAAAAAATGCAAGTAAGATTGCAGGGGATAGAATCAGACTGAACATTCCACACTGGATGGAGCACCCATACCCCAGAACCAGAGCACAAGTCCTACAGAGAGGTCAACATAACCAAGGGACCTCCACATCCCTTCCTAGACACCCCTAAGTCTTCCCCCCATACAGCAGATCTTAGGAAGGGAAGAAAGGGAGGAGGGTCTATGCTAGGGAGTTAAATGTAGAATTTACCAGATATGTATCCAACACAGAAGAGTTTGGGAATCAAAAGCTACCTGATTCACTTACTGACGTCAAGCTCCAACCAACTTTCACCATCTCTACTGGCAGCAGACTCAAAGAGATTAATACCAATTACCAAAAACTCAAAAGATTCTATTTTCCTGCATATCTAAGTGTATGTGTTCAATTTTTTTAAGATTTAATTTATATAGAGAGAACATGAGCAAGGGGTGAAGGGCAGAGGGAGGGAGGGAGAGAGAGAAAGAGAAAGAAAGAGAGAATCCCAAGCAAGGTCTATGCTCGGCACAGAGCCCCATGCAGGGCTTGATCCCACAACCCTAGGATCACAACCTGAGCCAAAATCAAGAGGTGGACACTCCACCGACTGAGCCATCCAGGTGCCCAGCGTTCAATTTTTATTCACACACACACATGCACCCTGCATAAGAGCAATCTCCTATTTCACAAATTCATTGTATTAGTTTATACGCACTCATGTCCTTGAAAAGTACTATTGGCCCAAACTGCCCTCTCATTCTGTGTTAATCTTTTGTCTGCTTTTTTGTGATGTGCTTTTGTCACCTAGTCTCAGGTCCTGGAACCCTGTCCTGAGGACCGATGCCATTAGTACCACCCCCAAGTTCTGTCGTCCCTTGCCCTCCACTTTGATTATACAGATCGAGTGTTTCGGCCCAGTCTCTAAATCCCTACCACAACCTTATGCTTTACTATTTTGATTCTCTAAGTGGTTTTCACTCTGGGGTTTCAGTCTCTACTTCTGCTCATTGGAAGATACTCTTTATCCTGCTCTGATGTTTTTAAATTGAAGACCGTAGCTTCTGAACTGAGACTCCTTTGCAGACTCTCTCTAGGAGCAAGAAATTTGCTGTACAATAATGTTTCTAAATTTCTACTTTGAAAATTTTTCCTCTTTTCCCAATGACTTGGGGTAAGCGGTAAAAATTCTGTGTCATATAGAAATAGGGGAGGGAGGACAGCGTGCATTTTGACAGTTTCTTTTCAAAAACACGTTTAAAGTTTTATTTTGTTTAATGTTTTATTTATTTCTGAGAGAGAGAGAGAGAGAGAGAGAGAGAGACAGCGTGAGCAGGGGAGGGGCAGAGAGAGAGGGAGACACAGAATCTGAAACAGGCTGTAGGCTCTGAGCTAGCTGTCAGCACAGAGCCTGACATGGGGATCAAACCCACAAACCTGAGATCATGACCTGAGCGGAAGTTGGATGCTGAGCTGAATGAGCCACCCAGGTGCCCCACAAGTTTTAAAAATATATTATTTTCTTGCCCAGTTACCAATCATTTATTCAATCTAGTAAAGCATACACATCAAGAAATCAAATGTTTAAAATGTTCAGCATCTACTCTGCATCACACAGAATGACATGCTACAGAGGGGCACCAGGGTGGTTCAGTCGGTTGGGCATCAGACTTCAGCTCAGGTCATGAACTCACACTTTGTGGATTTGAGTCCCTCATCAGGCTCTGGGCTGACAGCCTGGAGCCCGCTTCAGATTGTCTTCCCCTCTCTCTGCCTTTCTCCTACTAGTGTTCTGTCTCTCCCTTTCTCTCTCTTAAAAATAAACATTAAAAAAATTTTTTAGTGACACACTATAGAAATATCCACATGTTCTTTTTTTATTACTATGTTGATTTATTTTGAAAGAGAGAGAAAGGTGGGGGAGGGGCAAAGAGAGAGGGAGACACAGCATCCAAAGCAGGCTTCAGGCTCTGAGCTGTCAGCACAGAGCCCAACGCGGGGCTTGAACCCACAAGCCATGAGATCATGACTTGAGCTGAAATCGGATGCTTAACCGACTGGGCCACCCAGCCGCTCCGAGACGCACATGCTCTATGTTTGCTATGCCCTAGACTTAAATTACCTTCCTCCAGGTAAATAACTGTCTAGCTAACACCTGCCTCAGACCTATCACACTACCTTGAAATGTTTACTCACAGTAGCAATCAACTTTTGAATTCATGTCTCCATTGCCTCAGAAATCCTCCCCGTGTTTCAAAAGCACAAAATGTATTTACTATTATTTAAACACCAGACATAGTGATACCTTTTATGCACTTAACCATATTGCACTTTGCACACTTTATATATCAAATACATATATACCTTCATATCCTTGTTATATACACACATTAATATACATATTAAAAAATATATATATAATATATATACACATAAAATATATATGTATATATATAACTTCATTTTTCCCTGCATTCTCACAATTCCACAAACTGCATTTTCACAAGTAAAACACTCTGACTGATGTAGTACCTATCACACAGTAATGCATTGGACACTAGGGGGTGGCGGCAGACATGGGATTTAATTTGAAAACTCAAAACCCAGGAGTACCTGGGTGGCTCAGTCAGTTGAGTATCTGACTTTGGCTCAGGTCATAATCTCACAGTTAGTGGGTTTGAGCCCCACATTCGGCTCTGTGCTGACAGCTTGGGGGCTGGAACCTGCTTCAGATTCTGTGTCTCCCTCTCTCTCTGTCCCTCCCTCCCTCACGGTCTGTCTCTGTCTGTCTCTCAAAATAAATAAATGTTAAAAAATTTTTTAAATGAAAAATCAAAACCCATACTCTTAGGAAGTGTTCACACTTGCAGGAACCACGTGATATAAAATGAAGAAAAAGCTAAATTATTTTCCCAAATGTCATGGAAACTATAACAGAAGACACCCATCTTCCAGAATGTTGTCTCTTTTATGGAAAAAACAGATCAAGTAATATCAGGACCTCAAGAAATGTGTAGTGCATCTTCCTCCAGGATAAAATTGGTGGTTCACATCTCTATCCATTGCTTCAGGATGGAGACTTCCAAGCAAGCTTCAGGGTCAAACTGCTGCTATTAAAAGCTTTGACATTGTCTTTATCTCCTGTCTCCCCCTTTTCTCATGCATAAAAAGAGGGTGATAGGAATGGGAAAAGATAGTTGCAAATGACATATCAGATAAAGGGCTAGTACCCAAAATCTATAAGGANGGGTGATAATGCTGACAACCTCATAGCATTGTAAGGATTAAATGAGCGGATGCAAGGAAGCATTAACAGTAGTCTGTGGCACCGCATAAGCACTCCACACGTGCTCACGGTCACCACGAGGACTGCCACTGTGGATGTCTTTCTGAGAATGAGAATGTTTACTGGTGTCATATGTCCCATGAGGGGTCACTTCCAACCAGTCAGTGGCTCTTCTAAGATACACATGAGTAAGACTTCATAGATTCTCAGATAACATCAATACATAAGTTCAAATTTTTGTGTTCACAATTTTGTGTGAAGTCAGTCAGTTAAACATCTGACTTCGGCTCAGGTCATGATCTCATGGTTCGTGAGTTCGGGAGCCCCGTGTCAGGCTCTGTGTTGACAGCTCGGGGCCTGGAGCCCGCTTTGGATTCTGTGTCTCCCTCTCTCTCTGCTCATCCCCTCCTTGCTGGCGCTCTCTCTCTCTCTCTCTCTCTCTCAAAATTGAACAAACATAAAAAAAAAATTAAACCAGGCAGACACACCTTCAGTCTATACAAACCACCCAAGAGCAACTTCAAACCCCTTCCAGCGCAGGCAGCAGAAATTCCGCACACAATGAAGGTGATTCGCTCTGTCTGAAAGAAATGAAATGACTGGTCTTGATTTTACAGTCACCAGATTATCCACATGGTAGAAGCAGCCTATGAGGCGCTGGACATGCAAATAACAGGAGGAAATTTACTTTCTCACTTCTTTGTTTTCCCAAAACCAGATTTGGAGTTGCCACTCAGAAACCCACCTGGAGGATTCATCCAATTCCCCCAGTGCCGCCTCCTGACGTAGCCTGGCGGCCTGGATCTCACACACAAACTCAAGTCTATGTAATAATCAGGGACACATTTCATCCTTGCATCTGCGTCCAGCTCCCAACAAGTCAATTCCATGCACTGGTCTCAACACGATTACATTATTGACATTTCTCAGCTGAAAGGCTCCTGCAAATACCATCCAATTTTCCAGCTCTTTCTGAAAAGATCAAAAGATACACCTTGCATAGTAGACAAGAATTTACTCTTTTGTCTTGAATACTAATGCTGCTGACTGTGTCTGCCTGGAGCAAACAGGTAAGTCTCTATGATAAGTAACTGCATTCAGTCAACTAGAGTGACTTTTACTGGACATAAAATATGTTTGTGCTTGTGAATGCTTTTTCAGCTTGAACAACCTTAAGGCAATGATCTTCAAGGCCTCCTAATTAAGGAGGTTGGCAATCAAATGAGAAACCTTGCCCTTGGAAATCAAACACATGTCATGCCTGAAAGGAAAAAGCCTTCCTCACTGGATCATGGCTCACATTTCTGGAAGAATCTGCTATTATAGGCACAAAGACTGAAGCTCTTTTCAACAGAGTTCTTGCTACAAACCTTGTTCAAGGAAATTATCTTGAACTCTTGCTCCACAGGAGACAAAAGAAGTATGTTGTGTTTTACAATGTATTGTTTAGTTCAAGTCTGAGGTTTCCTTTAATGAGCTAGAAGATTAATTGTATGAAATCACCTAAAAGGATGATGTTATTTCATCCAACTTCACTTATTATTCTGCAACAAATAAGGACAAAATCTCTTTCTGTACCTCTAGTTTCTCTGCCAAACCCAGGCTTATACCTGCAGATAGTTCTAGGATGTTTCCTCCTTCCTGTGCTTCAGGTACAAACCCACAAGTTAACATATCTTCCTCCTCATCAACCCACTCTTCCTCACGGTATCGCTACTGCTAGATGCCGCCATTTTCTCAGTCACCTGTGTGTATTCCCACAGCCCCAGGACCCTTCCCTTTGCCTGACCCTTAACCTAACCACTGACCAGTCCTATTTCTCTCCAACACTCCCCTCCCCAGTGTTTGTCACATCCACCCCAAGTTTCTTCCTATTTCCCTGCAGGACCACCCTTCCTCAGGACCTCACTCTTCCACACTGGACTGCTACCACAATGTCCCAATTCCCAGTTCTCAACGCCAGACTCCATTCTACTGCCCACTTATCTTCTTAAAACACAGTTCTAGTTATACCACTTTTGTGCTCAAAAGCTTCCAAAACAATCCCATGCCTCTGGAGTTAAGAAACATTACACCTGCAAAGAACTTTCTAGCGACATCCTTGTTCTGGCTACCCAAATCCTAAACACTTTTTCTATCAGTGATCTCCTGATGTCAGTTCATTTGCTCTTCTGATGCAGCTCCCTAAATGCTCACCTCTCCTGTCTTCTTTAGCTCCAAATCCTATTTAACAATTCAGTCCAATCCAAGGGTTGCCTCTTCCATGAAAATCCCATCCAGATTTGCCCAAATTAACACAGCTGTCCTCCTGTGACTCTATCACTTTGCTTATGTCACACTATATTTTGTCTTATGTCACGTATGTTCTTTCCCTATTGCCTTAGTATGGCCTCATACACCTTCTAAGCAATAGTCATCCATGTCTGCTGAAAATGGCCTCTTAACTGCTAAAAATGCTTTCATCTTGGGAACAGTATTTCCTTATGTCAACTCAAATTATGAAGAAGAGAAAGGAAAAGGAGAAAAACAGGGGGATATTATAATATTTAACAAGATGTGAATACTGGCTGCTTATTTTCAAAGACAATCACTTGCTTCTTGTGCCTGTAATCAGCCTGAAGCCAGGAACGAATTCTTCATAGCTCCCGTGGCCTTCACAACCTTGTGAACAGAAGAGCTCATCAAGAATTACTTTTTTTAATTCTTTGAATATAACTGTTTTCATTCCCTTTTTTCTAATTTGTAAAAACACAGAGGGATTAAGCTGGTCCTGAGATTTCTCTCTTTCCAAAAAGTTCCCACGTGGCTCTTCCAGCTTTCCACTCAGATCATCTGGCTCCGGACAGAGTCTCCACACACACACGACCCCCAATGGCTGGACAGAGAAATGCCAATGTCTCCCTCTTCACACGCAGAAATGCCTTCAAACTCTTCATTCTAAACGAACCTCGCTGAGTTAACATAGAACACTGTGTGTTGGGTTTGGGATTTTTCTTTTCTACTTTGTATCCCACCTACAACAGAACTTCTCATGTTAACTTGCCTTTGGAATTATATTAAGCTGATAGTGGTAAACAAAAGTTGAGAGCCCCAGTTCCCCTTGGGCCGTTTAGTTACGAATCTGTATATCATCCTATATTTCTCATCACCACTGCTCCTGAGACCAAATCTGTCAGACCTGCAACCTTAAACTTAAATCTCGCGAAAGTAAAGTAATGGTCAAAGCAAACACACTTCAAATAAAGGCCTAGGGTTTGACTTATGAGTCATGGTTCTCAGTTCTTGTCTGGTTTTTAGAAAAACAGGTCACAATAGATTACATCTGATTTACCAAATCAGTTCCTTGGAAAACATCAAGAGTTCCATTCATTCTCCTCAGATTATCTATCAAGAAACACACATTTGTGACTAAACGCTATTATTTGATAAAATATTCTTTCTTCGTAGAGACATAGATGGATTTTGTCCGAGATGGATGAAAACACAGTACAAGAAAAGGGATGATTGTGAATATTTACATCCAAACGGCAAAGAGGGAACTATAAAGGGGTGAAAATGGCAGGGAACATTGAACATAACAGCAAAGATTTCCACCCACGTTACCTATAGCACTGAAGTGAGTAATCATGTGCAAAAAAACAGATGACCCAGAGCGTGGCGTGCTGCAGAATCACATAAATCTAGAAGTCCTAAAAATGCCAAGTAATATACTAACCCAAAACAAGTGATTGTTCTTCATTTATCCAGAGGCTTCTTTCTGAACACCTTCTGAATGCCAGGCACTTTTCTGATGTTGTTTTGACCAGCTTGGAATTCAATGGGGGAAACGAATAAGCAAACCAACCATTTCATGAGAGGTTTATAAGTTCTCTGACGTTGTCTACACTTGGCGGCAAGTGACATCAGGCCACCACATGTTAGGAACCACATGTTCCCTAATTATTGTCCTATGGCTTCACCTAGGACTCACAGTTAGTTGTCCATTTTGGATGTTCCTCCTCCTCCAGTGTCGGGGTGTTTCAGACCTGAGTCCTGAGACTCACTCTTCTCTAGCTGTTCATTGTCTGGGTGATCTCCTCTAGTCCCACGGTTTTATATGCCTTCTCATGCTAACTACTTCCAAGTTCATAGTTCTAGCCCCTATCTCCCTTGTATGTCTAAAGGCACTTCAAGCCAGATTCTAGATTTTCAGTGCCTTCAAGAAATCTCTGCAGCTGTCTGTTTCCTCTTTGGCAGTTAAAGGCAACCCATTCACCCTTCTTTTGTTTCACACCCATAGACGGTATCTCAACAGATCATAACTGACAGTTAAATCCAAAAGAAAAAAGAAAAAAAGTTACATCCAGCATCCCACCATCTGCTAACATCCTTGCCTAGACTTCTCTAACCAAAGCCAACCCCATTTCTCATCAAAATCAGTTCTTCAAAAACTTTTGCACAAATCACTTGGGGGCATTGAAGTCAGCCTGGGATGGGGCTTGAGAATCTGCCATTTTTTTAAGTAGGTTCCACACCCAACATGGAGCCTGAACCCATGACTCAGAGATCAAGACCAGAGATCAAGGGTCAGGGGCCCCAAGAGTCTGCATTTCTAAGATGGTCTCAGGTGACGCTAGTGCAGAGAACACACTCAGGATAAGAAGCAAGGGCTACAAGATTGTCTAATTGTCTTCTTTACTCCATCTCCACCCCCCAGCCCCCTAGTCTACTCATTACACAACAGTGAAAGCAACTGTATTTATGATCTGAATCTGATTAAGACCCTCCTCTGCTTACTCTGAAGGCTTGCTATATTGCTTAGAATAAAATCTAAAGGCTTTAACATGTCTTCAAGGCTCTGCAAAATCTGGCACTTACTTACTTCTATGAATTCACTCCCCCCCACTCTTCTTCCCTCACTCCAATCCAGACAAACCAGTCCTTTGCTGATTTTCAAAAACACCAAGCACAACCCTTCCTCTGGTCATGTCAATACGATGTATCTTATGCCTGGAATGTTCTTTCCCCAGATACCCACATGATCTGTTCAGTTACTTTCTGCATGTCTCTGTCCAATCCTCTCAACAAGCTCTACTCTGACCATCCTATATTAAACTGGGCATGCAGCACACATAACATACACACACCTATACTTTCCAGGTCTTACCTTGTTGTCTCCCTAACACTCACTACAACCTAATAGGCTAATAAATATTTATTCATCATGTATCTTCTCAGATCTGAGATCTCATTGAAGGCAAGGACTTTATGTTATTCAACATACTAGGCACTCTGTAAATATTTACAGAGTAAATGAATATACTCTTAAGTACAATGTAAACTGATTAATTTTAGAAAATGTTAACAGGCACATACTATCGTCTATCATTTTTTTGTCAAGCTCCCTTGTACATTTAATGCTTTAATTATATAATGAGACTTTAACACACTACAGAATATTCCACTGAACGAATTTCATCGTGATGCTTAGCAAATCCAGTAACACTTTCCCCCCCTAAAGAATAATTAATTTTTCACATGCCTCTCTGTTGGGGCTGAAGTTAGGGACTGTGAGTCCACTGAGACTAACTCATTTCTGTGGGATGAATCTCACTGGGGGGAAAAGGGGGAAACTAATAGTTACATAACAATTTTTGGGATCAGTCCCAGATCAGTCAAATACAAACCTTGGCTTCCCCAACTATTCAACAGGTAAAATAGCATTACATCATAAAGCTGAGTTTAGGAATAAATTGGATAACACATGGAAAGAACTCGGGTCTATCAGCGAAGAGTTACTGTGTGCAACAGCAAACAAACATATGTAGATAATGTGTGCTAACTGTGAAACTCCCATGGAGGCTGGAAATGCAACAGATTCAAGTCAAACTAAAAAGTTTATAAAATGTAAATTGTCAGAATTCACTAGGCTAAATCATATCTCAGTTGTTTGAAATGGCAACTGCTTTGTTTAAGAAATAGTAAATTACCGAATCTAATTAACCTTAAAAAATCCCCAGTGGTGAATGCACATTAATGAAATGTGTTGTCCCCAATTTCAAAAACAATAAGCACTTTGTAAATAAAAGTTTTTTAGGACAATGACACATCTGTTCTTTTTAAAAATAATTTGAGGTGAAATTTATGTAATATGAAATTAACCATTAAAATTTTTTCAATGTTTGTTTATTTTTGAGAGAGAAAGAGTGCAACTGGGGTAGGAACAGAGAGAGAGGGAGACACAAAATCTGAAGCAGTTTCTGGGCTCTGAGCTGTCAGCACAGAGACCAACATGGGACTCAAACTCATAGGCTGCGAGATCATGACCTGAGACAAAGTCGGCTGCCCAACCGAGTCACCCAGGCGCCCTAAAATTAACCATTTTAAAGTGAACAATTCAGTGGCATTTAGCATATTCACAGTGCTGTGCAACCACCACTCTATCTAGTTTCAAGCTATTTTCATCATGTCGAAAGAAAATTACATACCCATTAAGTAATTATTGCTCATTGCCTTTACCCTTAACTTTTGGCCACCACCAATCTGCTTTCTGTCTCTATGGATTTATTTGTTCTAAATATTTCAACTGAATGGACTCATATATGACCTTTTGCATCTGGCTACTTTCACTTAGCACAAAGTTTTCAAGGTTTATCATTTCACATTTTACATTTGAGCATGCATCAGCACTTCATTTTTTATGTTCAAATAACATTCCACTGAATGGATATACCACAATTGGCTTATCCATTCACCCACTAATGGACATTTGGCTTGTTTCCACCTTTGGGTTACTGTGAATTGTACTCTTAGGAACATGGAAGTCCATGTATGAGTTTGAGTATCTGTTTTCAGGTCTTTTGGGTATGTATGCAGTAGGGGAATTTCAGAGTCATACAGTAATTCTATGTTAAACTCTAAGAAACAGCCAAACAAGAATAAGGTTTTGAACTACAATGAGTATCTCTCACTATCAACTGTAGTTGCCTCAGAGACATATATATTTAAAAAGATAAAGTGTTATAAATTACTAAAGAAAAAACATCGCATATTAAGTGTACCCAGTCTAAATTTAGGCATAAATGTAGATGTGTGTGTGTATATATATGTGTTTGTGTATATACATATATATATGTATGTATATATATGTATGTATATATATATACACATACACATACACATTGNGAAGTTGGGAAACATACAAAGTAATCTTGCACAAAGGACATAATCTTTGGAATACTGTGAATGTCAGTTTCTTTATCTGCAACAATCTGATAAATGTATAATTCTACAGCCTTAGTTTAAAACAGATATTCTTGGAGGAAGCAAGATGGCGGAGAAGTAGAGAGCTCCGTACATTTCACTGACCCCCATGTCTCAAATGGAGAAGGCCCGAAGCCATAGGAACCTTTACAGAATCGAGGAGTTTGGGAGGAAAAGGAGACGGAGTCCCTTGAGAAAGCCTTACAGCATGAGTGTGAACTGGGGAAGATAAAAACAGGCCGGGACTGGAGACATGGAGGAAGGGGAGGGAGCCCCCGGAACCTGCTTAGGATTCTGTGTCTCCCTCTCTCTCTGCCCCTCCTCTGCTCATGCTCTCTGTCTCTACATATCAAAAATAAATAAAAGCAAATTAAAAAAAAAAAAAGATGTTCTTTTAGTCAAATGGCTGAGAAGTATAAAATAGGAAATTAAATATCGTCATCTGAACATATACATACATTGTTTGTGACAGAAAGGGAAATGTAGATAACAACTACTGTTGACCACCAAAACACCTCTAACAAAGTCACTTTAAAATAATCACTTTTTTATAGTAATCATCCACTTTATAGGGTAGCAAAATGTTTCAAAAATATTGTCTCATAAACATTACTTATATATTATAATTCATCTTATATTTTTACTTTATAGCAAAACATATGAGATATAATCACTGAGGCTGTAATAATATTTGTTAGTTTAACTGCAACCATTATAGGTACAAGGTAAAACTGATACTCTGCCTGTTGGGAATGCCACTGGCTATTTTTCAGACTAGTTTAACATAGTTGTATTTGAATTTTTTAAGGTATAATGACATTATTTAATTATAAAAAAAAGTCTTTGTTTTCTATATCCAATTCTGTTGCTACAAAATATTCCATTAAGATATATGTTTATCATTGACATCTTTTACTTTATAACGAAAAAGTTTTTGATCCAAATGCCTAGGATTCAGCTACATTCCAGACTTCATTAACACACTATTTGTGCCTCTGTGAACGTTTGCCTAGAAGTTAATATATGGATGTGACTTTGTGTCTTCATCTGAAAAGCAATAAAGAGAATATATTAAACACAACTCAAAAATCAATGGGGCACTTCTCACCTAATGGGTTCATTCAAAGTCACTGTGATAGACAGACAAGGCCATGAAGGTACGTTAATGTCTTCTTAATACTTGTTTTAGTCCTTCTCATTAGGCTTAAAGCCCAAACATCCCGAATATATAAACACATTTCACTCTACCTGAAGTTCTCTGGGTCTTAACACAAAATAGTTTACAGTGCAGCTGTGATTACTATATCACAATGAGGAATGCACTGAAATGAAAGTTTAGGCCCTAAAGATCGAGGCCCACTTTGAGATCTCAAAAATATTGTCAGTCCTTTGTAATTTTATATCCAAGAAAGTCACTATGTGCACTAAAGAGTTTGTGTTGGAAACTTTAACCAAAAATATTTAATTGCATTAAAGCTATTAAGACATTTGAGGATTTATTTCCTCTCAAAACCAAAATTAACCATTTATGTGATACTCTTATGTTCTAGTTCACTGAATTTGGGCTGTTTCTTCATCTGCAAAATAGCCAATTTGAATAAACACTATTAAGTTCTTGTTAAAATTAAGAGAAAAAGTAAAAGCAATGTAACCGTCAAAATTTCAACGGAGTACTATTTGGCATATTATATCAGCATTTAACCCAACATTTGACATAAATTATATATTTACCTAACGTCTATTGAATGTAGTTCAGTAATATTTATTTTATATTGAATTTTATAGTTTGTATTTAACATGCATATATTTTTATTTTATTTATACATAGAGATTGACTTAGATTGAGTTCAAGTCATCTTGGCACAAAAATATCTGTACTATATTAGTACAGAGGACAAAAATTAAAGCTGGTGTCTAATATAAGAAGCAATGGTACTCAGATGAGACAGAAAGGTCACTCAATTTAAAATACTTATTTTGCTGCACAAAGTAAAGAAGTACCATTCAGTACTAATATAAGTCTTCTTAGAAGATTGGTGTATAGCAAAATATTTAACTGAGACTTTCTAAACATGTTCCCTTGAAAGTTTTAAACTTTGGAATATCTCCAGATCAGTTGGGTTAGTATAAACAGTCTGCCTGGCAAATTAGTCACACACACAATTTATATTAAAATAATTGTCTTAGATGCTTTTTCTAGGGCATTACACAATTTTATATTCAACATTTAGCATAGCCTACAGAGAAAGAACCAATCTATTTAATGAGTAAGGCTCTTCAGAGTTTGTGCACAAAGCAAAATCAATTTTTCTGAAACTAATTAGTACATAAAACAGGGTGGATTCCTGAAAACACTCTTCATATCGTATCTGATATGTGCCAATGGCACAATTTCGTGACTTTTTTGGGGGCAAAAAGATCCTAATATGTTCTGCCAGACTGCAAAGATCAACAATATATTCCCTAAGTTTTGTCAAAAGATTCAGACAACTTGTTAAATCAGCTCCTAAATTGAGAGCAATTATCAATACATATTAGATAGGACTTTGTTCATTTCTCTTCTGAACTAATAAAGTCCCAAATGATGTTAGTGCCAAGAACTTAACGTACTGGGCAAATGTAACATCACATCTTAGTACATTACTCCACCAAAACCTCAGTCACTACAAAATTGAGGCTAATGTCTGATGGTGCCTGCCTGGGAGCATATTCAAGCAGCATGTTATTTCAGACACAAAACAGTGACATTAGTGACCTATATGTTCTCTACAGAGGAAAAAAATCCCCTGTGTTTGTCACTCTACTCATTTATATTAAGCCTAAGGGAGAGAATAAAAGACCAAACTAAGAAGAAATGTGATTCCAACTTCTATTCATTAAATTTGTATGTACTTTCCTTACTGCTGGAGGAAAAAATAGTTAGTATGACAGAATGTTTTCTCCAACCAAGATATGCTTAACTTTATATTTTTTCGTAGTCTATCAGAAATATCACTAACAGACCACATATTTCCTAAAATGTTTTGGTCAGTAATGGCAGGAGCAGTTTTTTGTTTCTGAAATTGCTTCTGGGCACCACTGAGCAAAATGCACCTAATTGTGGGATTGCTGCTGATTTGGAGAGTCTGACACTTTAATCAGAGAAGGCGGCTATCGCTAACCTCATATTCTATATCTGTGAACAAAATCATTACAAATAAATCCATAAAGCAAGTAAGATGTCAGGAGGATCAGAGAGGGTAAATTAAAAATAAGGTGTTGAAAACGAAGCATATAACTACTACCTAATTATAATAGGCTTTTATCTATCACAAAAAAATCACCATTTCTTTGACAAAATATTCAAGAAATTCTTTTTTTTTTTCCATTCTAAAACTTAACTTTCTTCGGTTTATAATGACCCATCGCCATAATGTACATGTTGAGATTTTATATTGATTTGCCACTGGAAAAAACAAAACACAGACAGCTCACGTTGGTCAATCAGTACCTACAATCTGAAAAACACCACCAGAACTTGGTTCACTGTCTTAGGCCCATAATCCAATTTCTTTTGTGGATTGTTCCCAGAAGAGAGTTCTCCAAATTATAGTATATTTTTTTAAAAATTATCAAAGATAAAAAGCAGTTCCAGGGTCAACAAAGCTGCGCAAAGACTAGGTTGAACAGTCAAAAGGTTGTATAGCCATGGAGCATCTCAGAACCTTTACTTGGTGAGGGCACTGCACATCCCACAGAGAAGAGCCTGCACTCTCCCCACACAAGTTTATCCCTGGGACCTTGCTTTTGCATGGTGCATCTCAATATGGCTCATAAAAAGCACTGGAAAGCCTGCTCTCCTATCTTCCCAGAGAAGTTTCTGGCAGGCCCCAATCCCTCAAAGCATTTACAACTTTCCTATAACCAGTTCTGGCTCGAGTGAGCCTGAAGTGCAACAGGGGGCTTGAGTTAGGATCAGAAAGCTGAAAAAAAAAGATCAAAGCTCCCAGGCTGCAGTATACAATGCAAGTGCATCACTTAAAGAAAAAGAAAAAGAACAAAGGAAACCACTAAGCCCCAGCAGGTTTATTCAGATGGGCACTGGTATGGAGGAGCACCAGACAGGGCACTGGGACACCCCCATGTTCAGTAAGCATGGCCCCTCGTCCCTCGCATGACGGAACAACTCAAACATTTCTTTGCTCACTGTAAAGTAAAAGAAGTGCTAAAATCCTTTCTCTCCCCACATGATTTATGGCGAAAATATGCATTCACATTAGAAAGTCTTTGTTAATGCATCTGTAATATCTTGAAACATCAGAAGACAATGAAACTCAAGCAATATGTCACCACAGAAATTGAAGATGGTTGAGCATGATGAAATTCTTTCTTCCTGGCCCAGCTGTATCAGCATTACTAAGTCTAAAAACAGGTCGGTTATTTTGTCTAATGCAATATAAGGCTATTTCCCAAATTAGTTGGAGAGTAAAGAATTCACTTTGTTCACACATATTTCCACAAAAACTTGATGTGGACTCTTCTCTCATTGATGCTTCTGTAAATCCTCTTCCATTCAGAAAGAGCATGACCAGGTGAGTAACATTTGCTATGTCATTTTGTCCCTTTTTAGCCACTGTATGCATCACTAATGGAAAAATTAGGATACTAAACTAGCTTTAATCCACCATGAATCTATGACTAGTCAACAAAATGGATAAATTGAAGGTGTTAACAATGAAGACAATATTAACAAAGTTACAGAAATGGACCGATAGTACAGGTCAGCCCTAGAAGAAACAATGATTAGTCATGGTCTTATTCTGGTTCTGTGAAGAGGCAAGCTTCAGGTTTCTAGCTAAAGCATTAGAATGGTACCCAGATTTATAGATTTAGTTTCTAAGTTTAACACTGGTTTCATTGTAACCTTGAATAAGACATTTAATAGATGTTTGTTGGTTTTAACATCTGAAATAGATCATTACTTATTGTATGCCAAATGAGTGTTATAAAATGGGTTTTTACCCAAAAGATACAGAAAAAAAAAAAAACACTAATTCAAAGGGATACATTCATGCCTATGTTTACTGTAATACTATCTACAATAGGCATATAATGGAAGGAGCCCAAGTGTCCACTGACAGGTGAATGGATGAAGAAGATGTGGTAAATATATTCAATGAAATATTATTCAGCCATAAAAAAGAATGGAATCTTGCCATTTGCAATGACATAGATGGCGCTAGTGGAATAAGGCAGTGAGAGAAAGGCAAATACCGTATGATATTACTCATGTGGAATTTAGGAAACAAAAGAAAAAAGAGAGGGATTAGCCAAGAAACAGACCCTTAACTATAGAAAACAAACTGATGGTTACCAGAGGGGAGGTGGGTAGAGGATGGGTGAAATCGGTGCTGGGGATTAAGGAGTGCACACGTTGTGATGAACACCAGGTGATGTAAGAAGTACTGAATCAATATAATGTACATGTGAAACTAATATAATGCTGTATATTAACTATAGTGGAATCAGATAAAATAAAATAAAATAAAATAAAATAAAATAAAATAAAATAAAATAAAATAAAATAAAATAAAATGAAAAAATAAACAGATAAACAGTTTTTTTTTAAAGTTGTCCTAGAAGGTACTAAAATACACATGGCAAAACATGAGTCCTTCCCAAAACTGCATTTATCACATCACTAAATATACCTACTTAATGCTACCCACTATGGAAACAAATTGCAACACAGCACTGCCTGAACTTTTCAGGAGTAAAAATCACACTATGGAACTGAAACCCACACGGAATTCTTATGGAAGATTCAATTTCCATTTTCACTCCACTCTTTCAGTCCTCTTTCTTGCTTCTTTCCGCATTGTCATCCTAGTCAGCAAAATGCATTCTCAAATATTCAGTTAATCCATCCAAACTTCTTTCTATACTGCTTCAGGCACTGGACAATCAAGAACTACAACAGGGGCACCTGGGTGGCTCGGGTGGGCGTCCAACTTCAGCTCAGGTCGTGATCTCGCGGTTCACGGGTTCGAGCCCTGCATCGAGCTCTGTGCTGACAGCTCAGAGCCTGGAGCCTTGTTCAGATTCTGTGTCTCTCTCTCTGCTCCTCACTCGCTCATGCTCTGTCTCTGTCTCTCAAAAATGAATAAACGTTAAAAAATTTTAAAAAGAGCTACAACATACATGTTGCAGCCTTCAGGGGAGCATCAGAAGCAAAAGTATCATCCCTCAGATCACAGGGTAACACTTCATGGTCTCCTGTACACTTAATGCTGACCTGACTGGCAGTAGGGATTTTACACTGTGGACAAGCCACCACGTGTGCTTCTCCAGTTTCCCTGGGAGCACCTGAAGGCCCCTCTCCATGCGGACTGATGATCTCTTAATGGCGAGGAAGGACCGGGACAATTATAAATAGAAACCAATTATTAACTGACTGAGCTTTCCATTTACCCACTTAGGGTTTGCTGCACTACCTGGCCAGTTGCTCAGATTAGCTGCTTAGACAAGTGTATGAAAGTAAATAAACATCATCGATGTCAAATTTGGTGTGTTTCATTCTTCAACCCTTCACCTTCATTCTAAAATGAAACAAAAATAAATAAAAAATAACTGCAGTACTCTGACCACAAAACACTTTGATCTATAGCGATTTACTTAGCAACAATTCAGCTTCATTTGTATGACACTAAAAGCAGGAAGGCTTTCTTAATCAACTAGCCCAGCAGCTTTCAATAAAGAGATTAACTACGGAATTTTAAAAGGGCATGCTGGTCAGTCCATTCTTATAAATTCCACATGAACCAGTCTTGCAAACTATGGTGAACTTTCCTTTACCTCACTGAAGAATTCTCTTACATCCTCAGATCTCAGCAAACACACCAGATAAATGCATAGTAAGCTTATTATTCTTTAAGACATCTTGTACCAGAACATCATTTTAAAACCATACCTGCTGTGGCAACATTCAATAAAAGGTTAGGCTTATGATAAACTTTACCTAGAAGAGTCTAATTTTGAAAATACCAAAAGAAAATCATAGGAGGCTAACGTTACCAACTACATGACCCTACTGAATGTATTATGGATTCAGTGTTTTTTAAAGCTCTAGTGAATTACTTTGCTCCGTCTCTTACAGAAGTTATGCAAATATATTACAAAACCAATTTATATTATTAATGTTAAGGGAGGAAAGTCTGCGCGTATCGTTTTTAAAATTCTAATTTTTATTCATTTGTTCACATTTTTTAATGTGTTCGGTAGGAGATGCTTTTTTATTATTTGACAGGGAAAGTAGGCCCAGTTCCTCTGCTATTATAAAAGTGGTGAAATACTAGAACAGGGGGGCAATATAACAGACATGCAGCACACATCGACGACAGTAACGTCAATAAAACGTTATGAATGACCAGAGTAACCAGTATGCCCTCCGCTCCGGGTACTTGCTAACTTCACTTGCATTACCTCACGGAATCCTCTCAACAACCTAAGAAGAGATGGCTTTGTTTTCAACCAGCAGGTAAGGGCAATGAGACCCACAGTGACTACATAAGCTGATCCAAGGTCATCCAACTAGCACGGGGGAAGGCAAGGAGCTGGCAGAGGTTCTGAAAGCCAAGAGTCCCCAAACATCCTTATCACACAGCCTTATCAGTGAAATCATCTTGAGCATGTAACATCGACAGATGCATTTTTACAAATTATGTCCGTGTCCTACTAAGCTAATATATCATGCATACTTAAAAACAGGAATAAAAAGGCACGATGTCAAATAAATGTAATAGGATATCTAATGCATCCTACACAAGGGTGTGCATTCTCCCTTCAAAGATACTGCCTCTGACATCAAACAAGTAAGGGTCTTTTTAATTTTTCCCAAATTCCTAGAAAATTGTCTTTAGGTGATAAGTGAAATAAACCCATTAATCATTAACACTTAGGAAGTAAAGGTGGTGATTCATTAGTAATTCTGAGTGATGCTGTTGGTCACTCAGCTTATTCAGCTCAAAGTCAGTGTGGCGACCAGAAGAGCAATGAGGTGAAAACACCATACAAAAGGCTCAGAGACTGTCAGGCTTTTACACTCCCAGCAATTACTGAATTAAATGGTCCCATTCAAGAGTGGGAAAAGGAAGTGGGAACACAGCCAAAAATGGATGGGGCGGGCTGTATAAGGAATAAACCACAATATGGATCAAGAGAACAAGGTTATGGAGGAGGTAATGGAGCTCAAAAAAGATGCGACCTACTTTATTGATGAAACCAGAGACCTGGAAAATAGGGGCTGTCAGGCTAATCTTAGATTAACTGGCTGTCCTCAGGGAGATAAGGAAGAAAACACCTGACAGGGTTTGGAGAATTCAAAGAGAAACAATATCATCCAGGAGCACACATGCCCCAGGACGTAACAAGTCCATAGGGCTCTCTAATGGCTGCCTGGCGGCATGTACCACCGGCATCTCCCCCGGCTGGCCCACTCAGCAGGGCATTCCCTCTTTGGATTTATTTCCACTCAGAAAACAAAGAGAGCTAGGCCATTCTGACCACAGAAGAACAAAGATTAAAGGTTAGAATGGCTTGATGGCAGTCTGATCCCTTCCAGGGTGGGAGTGGAAACTGGAAAAGCTCACCCTTGGCTGGGTTATTTCAGAACTTTGCCTTGAGAGGATTTTGCTTCTTCTGTTGCTTAGAGTCAGGACCACAGTTAGATACTAAGAATTCAACTGAAGTCAGCAAATCCTAATCAGCAACATGCTACATGTCAGGCCCTCGGCGGGCACTAACATAAAACTGTGAAGAGTCGGCAGGGAAGGAGCAATAAAACCCTGAAGACGTATGGCTAGGACAAGAGATAAGAGGTAAAATATCAAAAGAGAGGAACAAACAAATTATGGGGAGATCAAAGGACGGAGCATTAGGCAGGCATGTGAAATGAGTAGAATTTGTGACAGGCGGGGATTAAGGGGGTGAAAAAGCGATTTCAAACAGAAAGAACTCACGGGGCAAAGATTCAAAGAACAGAAACAAAGGGTTTGTTGAGGAAATGCCAAGTGGTTGAGTTCAACTGGCAGAGAGAGACCCTCCGGGAGATTAAGGGATGATAAGCCTATGGGAGGTCCTGGGAAGTCGTTATGAGGGTCTTGGAGCGGAGCTCAGTGGTTTGTGGGCAATGGAGAAGGCATCTTTGAGTTCTAAAATCGACATGATGCAAAACGGGCGGAAATGCAGGGAAGAAGCGTGTTGGCTCTTGCAACCACCTGAGTATGTTAGTAACAGGCAGGTATCCAAGTTTTAGATTAATGGCCACTTACATTGGTACCAATGAACAAGGCTCCCGGTGAGTATCTGGGGCACCCTAAACCAATTATGAAGCACTGAGCATCTGCAATAAGAAATTTCAATGCTCACAGACACAATGGTCTCTGGCCAGGAGCTGAGCAGATGGGAGCACAGGAAACGCATGGGGAACGGCCGATCTAAATGAACGTGTTAAACTTGATCCACACACTATATCTCCTTGATTCTGCCAGCCAAATTATCCCAGGTTATGTAAATGAACTGTCTTACCTTTGTAAAACCTTGCACCATTTTGGAAAGCGAAGCGAATTTAGACATGTGCAGGCTAAACACTGGCCCGCGGAAGAGAAGAGTTGTCACGGTTTCCCAGAACCAAAGAACAACAAATATCAGATATGTTTACATTTGTCATAGATTAAGTAAAGGTAGGGAGACCTGTGAAACAAACAAAAAGAAGACTCCAGTGCGTATCGCTGACAGACTACATTATTCCTTCACACGGATATAGGAGGAGACTATGAAGATTTAGGATAGGAAAGTAAGAAGACCTCGCTGAGGATTTCAGTACATCCGTCCAAATGCCTTCCTTCATGGCTGTGCCTCAGAGTGGAAACAGGTCTTCATGAACCCCGATGTCCATTTGTTTAAAATAATAACACTGATAATTGCAAGAGCAGGATTTACTGCGGTTCTTCAACACCTGCCATTATATGGTAAGTGCCATCCTTATTTCCTCTCTTGCTTCCACACCCTCTCTACACCCATACTGAACACCCTACACCCAGACTGTAGAATTGGATCCCACAGTATCTTTTGTCATGCTGCCACCAATTCCTGTCTCCAATCTACCCACTTCCTTCATCAACACTGGCCTCTGCTAGTCCGACCCATCATCGCTTCTCTCCTGGCTTGCTTTCGACCCCTCCTGTGAGTCTCCCAGCTTATCCTATCTCCCTAGAATCCACGGTCCATCCACCATGAGGAATCAACTTCACAATCAGTCAAACGTCTCACCACAACCCATAAGGACTTCATAATGAGGCCGGTACATGTCCAACCTCACCCCAAATATACTCAGGCTACCATTCTCCCGCTACGAGTCACCCAGCTGGCTGCTGCTTTAGTGCACCGAGCTGTCTCCCCCGCCAGGACGTTTGCATTCCTGCCCTCAGCTGAAATGGCGAGCAGTCTTCATTTCATTGGGCCACCTCCTCACTGTTGTTCTTTAGCACATTGCTCGGGAGATCTGTTTAACTTATTATCAGAAAGTACCTCATCTGCCTTATAAGTTGTCTGTCTTCCTCAGGTAAAAATAGAAGATGCATAGAAGCATGGACTTTGTCCATGATATTACATCTCAAGAGCCTTGAAAAATGCTCAGCACAAATGACATGTAAATAAATATCTGCTTTCGAAAGGATTATTATTAACTAAACCACATATCACATTTACTCAATAAACATTTTCACTGAAGTGTCTAATTTTAATTTTCCAACAGACGTTTTACTCCATTTATTCTTTTGGATTAATATTCCTTTTAAAATCCATTTTTTATACTCCTAACTTCATAAGTTGAGAAGAGGGGAGACGTATATAGTATACTATATATAAGTACTGGACTAAAACATTATTGCTTTGAGTGTGCAGGACATTCTGACAGTCAGTTTAAGCCCAGGAAAAAAAGAGAAGCAGCTGAAACACACAAACAATATAAACACACAACTTGGAAAGTTTTTTTTAAAGCATTATGCAAAAGTGACCACTCTCCCAAGCTCTGAAACTCACTCCACATCTGACTGCCAAATTGACTGCCAGGTGCCAACCCCAGGGTGAGGAGGCGGGGCTCATTCATTCAACAGTTATTTAGTAAGTCACTACTGTGTACAAAACACTGTGCATGGAGTTGGGATTCAATAAAAAACAAGGGCAGATCCTGCCTGCCTAGAGCTTCTGGTCTATTCAGACAAAAATGAGAGTATAATGAGAAGTCTGTGTCTGCCAGTTTCACTGTGAGCATGAAACAAGCAAACATAAACACACAGAAAACGCTTGGTAAGCCAGAAAGGGCTATATGTGTATGCATGATTACAGTGTTTCTTTCTGGAATACAGTGTCCATTTTCACAAGCACAAGAGACAGAGAACCACGATCGTGAGAGATTTTCAAGATATGGAAAGTGGGAAATCATGGCATGACTCAATGTGCATGAGAATAATCACAGGAATATTAAGATGGCTCCAGGGATTTCAAAGATTTTCAGGTACAAAAGGAATAGAATTGTTTGTGTCATATTCAAGATCAGAATTAGGAACCAGGGAATGCAATGAGTCATTCCACTGGACATAAGGAAAAATTTCTAAATGACTCCCAAAATGTAATGGGCTATTTCCAAAGGGCAGTGAATAAACTGTTCATTACTAGGAAAGTTCAAGACTAAAGTACCGGTTCTCATCTTTGAAGAAATAAACTTTTTGAAATCTCCTGAGAAGCTTAAACTATAAAATGGTTCCAAGACTGGATTCCCTAGTTACCCAATTGCTCCCTCTACCCAATGAGGGGAGGACAGTTCCCCCTCTACCACTGAGGGAGAACATTCTGATAGTTAATCTCAGCTTTAAAAAAAATATATTGGCATAGTAAAATATGGAATGATAGGTAATCCCTAATGGGGAATGTAAAATGCATTAAATTCTAACATGCTTATAAAATTCAGAGAGAGAATCATTCATGGACAGCCACTAATGATGGTGATTAAGGAAGATGACTTTAGTTCAAACAAGCAAATGATTAAGCTTGAGAATACAAAATGTTAGAAGGCTCTAATTAATAAAGTAGCAAATTTTCTTTTCAGCCTACTTTCTAGAACATAAATATATGAATCATCCTTCCAGGATATAGATGAATGACCTTCATATTTTAAAATTCAGCTAGGGCAGAAATCGCTGCCTGAAAACCAAAGTGCAATTCAAAAGGTCTACAGGAAGCATGTCAGAGATACATGTATGAGGTCTTCACAAAGACACTAAACAAAAAAGGAAGTTCAGAAACTGATTAGGATGGAGTGAAAAATCCCAACTTCCTGATTTCCTAGTCTGGCTTCCTGTCATATGTTTCAGTTTCAAATATCTTATTGAGAAAATTACTACTGTTGTATGTTCATCTTTAAAATCTACGTTTTCATTCATCCTCTTCATCCATTCAGTCATCAGCTACTGGTGAATTATAATGCCCATATTCAACTCAACTGGGAATAATAACTTCACAGTTGGAGTCACTCTTTTTGTTACTTGCTGATTTATATTTATAGAATAAAAAAGGAAAACAAAACATGAATCCCAACTCTTAAAATCAGTAGTTTCCTCATAATATTATAAAATATTAGTGTTTAAGTTAGCTAAACCAAACAAAAAGAATCCTTAGTGAGTCCTTTGCAAAGGGATGCCCTACAATTATTAAGGGTAGCCACTGAAATTCAATTCTATTTTGAATGTAGCACCATCTGAAGTTACAGACTGCAGTAGTGCTTTGGAAGATGAAAGATCCATGATAAAAAGAAGGCAAATGGAACCCAGAAGTTTCCACTGGTTCTGCTCCATTTTCAGCCTTGCAAATCGTGATCAGGAGGGTAATCTAAACTCTACAATCCTACACTACATGTAATGGAAGAAATCTGTTCTCTTTGTTAACTTAAAAAAAAACAAAAACAGAACAAAACAAAAATCTCCATGAGACCAGTAGACTTTCAGTATATGTGCTCTCTTTCAATGTCAAGAGTATATTTCATTTCAGTTGATCTGAAGCATTAGTGTTGGTTAAGTGGACAAACTTTGGAACCAGAGCGTCTGGGTTCCAACAGAGTTTCTACCATATCTTGTCTATGGCCTCAGATTAATTGTTTAATCTCTTGTACCTTAGTTTTTCTTATTCTATTAAATGAGGACCTGACATCCAATAAATAGGTTTCTTGTGAAGATTAAATAAATACACATACGTTAAGCATAATACATATGTTTAATTAGTGGTACTGTTGAACCAGTATTACATAGCTATATGAACTTGAATCCTGAGCAACATATGGGCATCACATTGAAAATCTTCATAGAGTTATCATTTTTAGCTTGAATCTTAGTCTCTCTAATAAATTCATATCCAACATTGTACACTGAAAATCAAACTAAACAACCTCGATGACTGAACAGCAGGTATTTTACTTCTGGGAGAAAATGAATTGTTAAGAGTCCACATAACTCTACAGCTTTTAACTGAAGAATTTCACCACCAACAGTCCCTGGAATGGGACAGTGACTGTACTCTGTGGCTAACCGGATGGCTTGGGAGAGCACACTGTGCATTGAACAAACAACCAGTGTGTGTTTTGGCATTGCTAAAATAAAAGGTACCACGTTAAATACAGTAGAAAATCTTTTCATTGAAGGAGCTTTGACAGCCTTTGTCGGTTTGAACATTTTATGGCACCAGTGCAGCCTGTTAACAGGCAATGAAAGACAGCACTAGTAAGCGCAGGGTGGTGTGGAAATCATTTCACACGACCCATACTCACTTTCACTACCAAGTGAGGGTGCCTGTCAGGAAAGGCCTTCCTGTAAAGGAGGCCTCTGCAACTCACAGGTATTGATTGTAATGAGGAAGACATTTTATCGCCACCTGGTGTCTTAGTCTACCTAGCAACCTGCATAGCTGTTTTGATGAATACATGCACTTAGATAAAAAAGCACATGTGCCACAGTTTTACCTAACAGAGCTTCCTTTAGAAATTCCAAATAAAACAGAGCTTCCTCCAAATAGAGAAAGGATTACATTGACTTCCATTGTTTAGAACTGAAAAGCCAACCATGAAGGCAGCTTTGGATCAAAGCAGCCTATCTTTCTGGAGTTAACACGGCATCATTTCATCAATAGTTACTCCTCTTAAATGCAACTCAATTTTTGGTGCTAAGTAAAGCTCTGAACTACTGGAAGACATCCACACCTGGAGGGACAAATATCGCTCTGGCCAAGACCACAAGAAGAGTCCTCTAATGGGAGGACAAAGAGAACGGCACGTGGAAGACAAGTGGCATCAGTATAGAAACATGGCATGTCATACAGAGCTCGTGCGAAGACTTTTTCCAATACACAGGGGTTTTTTTTAAGTCCATTTATTTATTTTTGAGAGAGAGAGAAAATGTGAGCAGTGAAGGGGCAGAGAGGGAGAGAGAATCCCCAGCTGGCTCCCCACTGTCAGTGAAGATCCCGACGTGGGGCTAGACCCCAAGAACCATGAGATCGTGACCTGAGCTGAAATCAAGAGTGGGATGCTGAATCAACTGAGCCACCCAGGCACCTCAACCAATGCTTAGGTTTTATATAACATTTCTGCCAACAGTAGCACCATGCTCCAAGCCTTTCCTGATAAAGTTCCACACAGTAACGGGCACAAAGCAACTTCGGTTTTATGAACGGGTAACATTTTATCTGCCGAACTGAGCCACATTCTCTCACAATGAGATGAAGTGACTTCAACAAAATTAGATTTTGATAGATAACTACAAAATCGTATTAGAGGAAGACTTAAATCTTTTCCATCATCAATTAGTATTTAGTAAGCACACATTGAGTGCAATGCACTGTAGTATTATGTGTTCCGTGCCTATTCTTACGAGAATAATAATTTACCTATCTTTTCATAATAGAATTGCAAAGCAGTCTATAAGATCTGTCTAGTCATATGTAATCAGAACAAGTACAAGGTAGTAACAAGTACAAGGAAGAAAAAAATTCAAACACCCATAAAGGGATTGCCAGGCTTATTCGAGGGCAGAGGTCATGAACTCAAATGTCTACAGGGACTGGGAAGGCAAACAGGTAAAAACTGAACAGGTAAAATGCTAGAGAGAGGAAGAAAGCCTCCCAAGGACTCTAGTTGGCAAGCACCAACTAAGGCTTTCTCACATTAGATAAGCTGAGTAACAATTACAAACGAGGCTGGAGGGCCTACTCTATGTCTATGGTCCCTCAGTCTCTAACACCACCACCCCTGCTTACAGAGGCAGGGACACTGGCTCTGACGTCAGAACCTGAGGCTGAGGCTCGTCTCTACTAGGGACCTACTATGTAGTCTTGGGGAATTTAATCTTTCCAAATTTCCCTTAGCGCCTCCTCAAAATGAAAAGAAAAATAACACACACACTCTGCCTTGATAATATTCTTGGGGGATACAAAAGAAATCCTGAAGTTGAAAGAACATGGTAGAGTCAAAGTTACCTCCATAATTTGAGGGATAGTATTATGCTAAGAAGCCAGAGACCTGCATAGAGTTAGCATCGGCTAAGTATGAAATACAGTGGTACCTATTTATTGCACAAATATGATGGATATTTGCACTGTATATGACATACATTTTAGAAAGGATAACTGAAAATATGCAGCTAATTATTACTATCTGCAGAAATACCTGCCTTCTACTGGCATGCAGAAGGAAGATGGTAAGGAGAGTTGAGTGATTCCCAAGATTGGTCAATGGTAGAAGAAACATTTCCCCTGTGTGGGGAGAAGAGAGAATGCTGTGTAACCAATTGCCCATTTACTTTGGGCCACTATCTATACTTTTGGGGGGCGTCAAATAACATTAAAGTGAAATATATAATTTTTCAACGTGAATATCTACAAATACAATGAGAAGCATAACAGATTTTAATAGTTGGGATTTGGGAGCAAGTCTTTTATTTATGTATTTATTTTTGCATTTTTGTGTGTGTTTATTTTTGAGAGAGAAATAGAACATGAGCAGGGGAGGGCAGAAAAAGAGGTAGCATAGAATCCAAAGCAGACTCCAGGCTTCTAGCAGTCAGCACAGAGCCTGATGCAGGGTTTGAACCCATGAATCATGAAATCATGATGTGAGCTGAAATCAGAGGCTAAACTGACTGAGCCACCCAGGCGCTCCTGTGAAGGCCTTTTCTGAAGAAATTAATAAAAATGGATTGAAAAGCATTTTTAAAAAATCAGTGGTGAGTCATACATATTCAATATCAGAAAGATGTCGATTCTTCCTAGATTAATATATGGATTATATATAATTCCAACCTTAATCTCCGTAGGGTTTCCCTAGATTGTGATTAGCTGATTCTAAAATGTATGTGGAAATATAAAGAGCCATGAAAACCTAGGACACTCCAGAAAAACGACGTTAACAGAACACTAAGATTCTTACATATAACTGTAGTTAATTAAAATAATGTGCCTTTAATACACACTCAGATAAACAGACTAATAGGATAGAATAAAATCCAGACATTTACAGGCAGTTTAAGAAAATTTTACTTATGACAGAGCAGGCATTGTAGATGGATTAGTCAGTAAATGGAGAGAAATACTGGTTATACATATAGAAATAAAATGGATTCAACTTTACAAAAAACAAAAATTGCAATGGAGTATCTTTATAATCTTATGACAGGAAAGTTTTCTTAATACACAAAAAAATTTATTGTAGAAGGAACAGTCTGATAAATATGATGACAATAAATGAAGGATATCCTCTTGTTAAAAATAAAACTGAGGGGCACCTGGGTGTTCAGTCGGTTGAGCATCTGACCAGCTCAGGTCATGATCTCACGGTTTCTGAGTTCAAGCCCCACGTCAGGCTCTGTGCTGACAGCTCAGAGCCTGGAGCCTGCTTCAGAGTCTGTCTCCCTCTCTCTGTCTCTCTCTCTCTCTCTCTCTCTCTCTCTCTCTCTCTGTTCCTCCCCCCCTCAGGGTCTGTCTCTCTCTCTCTCAAAAATAAAATAAAACATTAAAAAAATATAATAAAATAAATAGATAAAAGAAAGGGACAAGCCACAAACTGAGATGTCTGTAACCTAAAACACCAACGAAGGATTCTTAACCAGAATATATGAAAACTGCTACAAATCAGTAAAACAAGGAAATAACCAAGGAGAAAAATGTTCAAATACATGAACAAGAATTTTGTGGAAGAGTAAATACAAGTAACCCCCATACATTTCATTCACATCCAATACTTTGGCAAAAACTGAAAACTATGGCATCGACAACCACGTGGTGTGCAAACTGGTACAATCACTTGGGAAATAATGCCATTTTCTACTAAAGTTGAGCACGTGCCTATCCTGTGATCCAGCAATGGTAAGCCTCATGAAAACCCTACAAATCACTCTTGCATTTGTTAACCAGGAAACATGTAAAAGAATGTCCACAGAGGCAGTGTTTATAACATCAAATATGTGAATTCATAACTTGTAGGCCAATCAAAGGTACACCAGGTAAATAAGAGCTGGTGTATCCATTCAATGAAACACTCTAGAGCTGAGAACATGAGCAAACTAACTACGAGCATCAGAATGGACGAATCTTGCAACTATGACACTGAATAAAAAGATCTTAAAATCATTAAATAACATTATACTCTAAAGTTCAAAAATGAGCAAAACAATATTATTTCTAGATATGTACATAGGTAGTAAAGCTATAAATAAAGCACAGGAGTGAGTTACCAAATTCAGTATTAAGTCAACCTCCACAGAGCAGGGAAAGAACTAATCAGGGAGGGGCAGTGGATGCTTATACAGTTCTGATGATGATTTTGTCTTAACCAGCAGGGTGGGAACATATATCATTTGCCTTCATCTTAGTATTAAACTATACATGCACACTAAAGAATTTATCTATATCATAAATTTTATAATAAACAACTTTTAAAGAAGTGATTATCAAAGTACGCAAGGTTGTGGTAGACAAAGAAATTACTATAAAATAGTGAGTTGGGCAGGAGCATATTTTGAAGCAGCAGAGTGAGGAGCAGAATAAATACCATGAGGTACAACTCCATTGCTTCATGAAATTTAAATAACGAAAGAGAAAAATGAAAGAGCACTACTTTTAGTGGGGAGGAAATGATGCTTTAAAACCTCTTCCATAATACAAAAGCACTCATTATTCAAATAAATTCTCCTGATATGTATACGCATATATTAGAAGAGAAAAACAAATACATTTGCTCCAAAAGGTGATAAAAATCAACTGGTATTTCTCATGTAAATTATATCCACAGCAAACCTTTTCCAAGTTGATGATGAATCATCCTCTACCAAGCTTCTTATGAAAGAGATCTAAAGGGCACCATCTTTTTGTTAATTCACGTTAAAAAATATAATAGAAAGGAAATTTTCAATTTGGGAGATGCCAGTGAGAATGGATAATTTTCATTTACACAAAAAGATAAGTAAAATTCCTTCTAAAGGACATAAGTGA
Source organism: Crocuta crocuta (assembly GCF_008692635.1). Classification (NCBI taxonomy): domain Eukaryota; kingdom Metazoa; phylum Chordata; class Mammalia; order Carnivora; family Hyaenidae; genus Crocuta; species Crocuta crocuta. Next base: position 1,679,017 of record NW_027532599.1, read on the forward strand.
TAGATATATAATTAAGTTTAGGCTAATTGGGACCTGAGAATAATGTAATACAAAAGTATTTTTAGAAAGAAAGAGAAGGAAAGAAGGAAGGAGTGAGAGCATAATACTCTACAGAGTAACAAATAAGATTGAAACAAAGTCAAAAAATCTAATCTGCAAATAGCTATTCCCAAGACCTTCTGAAAAAAACAATGAGCATGTGGGTCTTCGTAGAGTTATTAGTGCCACATTCATTTGTCCATTAAACAGACAGAACAATTTCTCCTTTATATTTTATATGAGGCCTATGAAAATCGGGCTTAATGTCACAAGTCTAAAGCCTAAAAAATTGTGATAAAAGCATAAAAAGATACAATTTGGGGATGCAAAGTTTTATTTGAACGGTAACTGTTTTGTTTGTATTTAAGTATGATTGGACATACAAGATTCTGTCCATATGTTGACATAAAGAAGCCAGTAGAGAAAGAAAAATAAAAGATGCAAGAAAATCTTTAGTCAGTAAAGCAAGTCCTAGAATGAGGTGTTGGGAGGAAATGATACCAAGATCAAGGAAAGAGCTGGGGTAACCACATGAGAAAATGATGGATGATTACTTAAGTAACAACAATCAAGTCTTTATGATAAAGCAGTGACTTTCAGTGGATGAATTAGCAGCCCCACTGGAAACATTTGGAAACCTCTGAAGGCAGTTTTGATTATCACAATGACGAATGGGGTCAACTGGAATTCAGTGAGTGGGAACATGAGCTATTGAACATCCCGATATGTGAGACATTCTTGCACAATGAAGAATTACGTCACTACAAATGTAAAACGCTTCCATCTTAAAACACACTCCAAACCTCTGTCTCTCTTTACACTTACGTTAACTTATGCTAACTTTGTCCTCAATTAGTGCAGTAAGATAATTAAAGTACAACTTCCCAGACTCATAAAACTTCTGCCTGTGAAGTAGATCATTTTAATTTTAATAAAATATGACCTAGGCTTTTTTGAATCTTCCTAAACAATGGATTTATTTATAATTTCATTATTATGTAGATTTAAGCGTTACGAAACTTTTGTAACTAAGGTTTCATTTGTTCATTCCTTTGCCTGTTTGGTTTAAGGAAACAGGAAAAAGGCTAGCAGAATAATGGTGTTTGATGGACACTTAACACTTTCAGGAAACTCATTTTCATTTAAACATTTGCCTCTTTTGGTAGCTTTGCAGCAAAAAAGCCTGTAAGATAACAGTAAGGAAGCCCTAAAAATATCAACAACATACTCCATTCTTCCCTGCATGACCTGTAATACAGACTCTCTAAGCCCTTTATTCTTTTTTAAGTGTGTTTATTTACTTAGAGAAGGACAGAGACAGAGACAGAGAGAGCACTGTGCCAGTAGGGTAAGGGAGAAAGGGAGAGAGAAAGGGGGAGAGAGAGAATCCCAAGCAGACACAGGGCTTAAACTCTCACCTGAGCCTAAACCAAGAGGTAGAGCCACCCAGGCACTCCAAGTCCATTAAAAAAGAGACAACAGATCCAAAATGGAGTCACTTGTGCTAAGTCCACACAGCCAAAGCAAGACTTAATAGTTGACTTAATTAGTGTCAACCTCTCCCATGAGTGGAATCTTAAACAGGTTGATCTGGAATTACCTGGCCAGCCCTAGAGAGGTAATAAGATAAATCCCCATCATCTCCCAGAGGAAGGTGACCGTGCCTGAAACAACCCACTAGTTTGCTGGAAATTTCTTTGTCCCACCTACTTCTTCCTATAAAAGTCTCTCATCCTGTACAGCTCTTCAGAGCTCCTTTCTATCAGCTAGGTAAAATGCTGCCCAATTCATGAGTCATGGAAGAAAACCAGTAAGGTCTTTAAAGTTTACTCAGTTGAATTTTGGGTTTTGTTTTTGTTTTTATTTTTAACAAGCTATTTTTCACCATTAAACATAGAAACAGAGACAATCCACTGATAAAGTCTAATCTTAGGAATTTTAGGAAATACCATAAATCCCTATTAGCAATCAAAACTAATTTAAATATGCAACTCAGCTTTTTATCCTGTAGCTGATCAACAGATCAAGAAGTAGGGAGAAGGTACTTACAAAGTAGGCAACCCCTGTTTTTAACTGAATTGCAAAGAAAAAGCTCAACTTTTTTTCCATAATAAAGAGCATTTAATCCATTTATGATTTCTAGTAGCTGCTAACAGTGACTAGTAGGCTGGCTTTTACTTTATTACCCAAATGTACATGCCATAAACTATCTCATTTATACTGAGGATCAGAATCAAAATAGAAATTTAAAAAATTTTCTCAGTGGGCAGTTAGATGAACCACAAAACACAATGAATCTGAGCTTCTGGGTTTCCCTGGGACCAATGTATTAAGGGAAATAAACTCAATACCTCTCTTTAATTAGTATGTGTCAGGGTACAAAGTTCCATGGGTCACGATGAGAAGAAATGTTATAAGTGATTTTACACGGATAATTCTGGCAGAGATTTCCTCTCATATTTAAAAGTATACACAAATGTACTCTGGTCGTTGACCTCTGCACAAAACCAGATTCTGTAGCTCTGAGTTCTGATAACGATACCAAATGTAAAATCTCCTTCCTGGCATTTCAATGCAGTCAACAGAGAGCATAGGTGAACGTTCGATGAGAAATCCCTAAATATTCCAATATTCTATAACACTAATTCAGCGCACTTAGTAAGCATATAACGAAAGCACATACTGCATTTTTCCTATCATATTTTATCAATTTTGGTCAGGAAAATTTCAAAATTTTATGCTTATTTCAGTGTGAGCAATATTTTTTTCTGTGAAAGAAGAGAAACAAACAAAATAATCTTGGTAGACTCCAGATTCTTATTTTGCTTTTCATATATGGACTACAACACACACACACACACACCACACATTTTAACCTTAGTGGAAAAACAAGCTAGAGTTTTTTAGTATCTAAAAGTATAAAACATTAGTGGCTATAAGCTTTATGTATGTACGTGCACCTAGGAATTTGCTTGATATCTTTATATGATTGAATTAAATTATTTTTAATATGGATCCAAGCAAAAATAAAAATGTCTTCTGGAAAAAAATGTGCAAGACACTAAGTTTTGAGAAATCATGNAGGTCATGATCTAGCAGTTCATGAGTTCTAGCCCTGCATCAGGCTCTGTACTGACTGCTTGGGCCTGGAGCCTGCTTTGGATTCTGTGTATTCCTCTCTCTCTGCCCCTCTCCCCTCACACTCTTGATTCTCTCTCTTAAAAATAAATTAAAATTTTTAAAAAATTTTTAAAGACTTGGTAGTTTGGGAGGATTATAAATATGAATGTATAAAAAAGGTATTTTATGATCAAAATGGCCATTTTTCAAAGGTTATTTTTTATATTTATATATCTCCTCAAAGTCTACATCACTTCCCCCGATTCCATAGATCATAAGTTCTACAGACCTTTCATCAGGGCACTGACATACATATTAACACCAATTTCAAAGCTGAAACCAAAAAATTTAAAATATGGACTTGACTTTTTGCGCATTTGTATTCCCTGCCATTAGCTATTTAAATACTTGTCATTCATTTTATTATTGACCCCCTTTTCAATCGGAGGCACTAGATTATGAGCACTGCCTCCAGGAGACTTTCCTCAAGGCGCACATCGGACTATATTATAAATGCATTTTGCCTGTACAGCCTTCCATGCTGAGGCGGCCGAGGCCCTGAGATGGTTTCTAAACTGGCAAGGAGCAGAGCCAGGATTTTAATCCAGGTCTTCTGACATTAAGCACCTTTCATTATACAACAGTCATCTCCCTAATGAGGTGTTGGTCTATTAATGAGACTGAAACATCTCTATCTTCCTCTGTGCAATTGATTTTTTTTCTCCTGTTAAATGAGAGTAGAACCGATGAACAAGTGTAAAAGGAAATAAAACTACAAAACCAACCAAAAACTAGAAAGTCCGACTCAGAGCGTCTTCAGTGTCACAATGACCATGCCATCCCAGCAGTTACAGGAAACAAACGGGTCCCAATCAGAGAAAGAGCCCCATTAGAAGGAAGGTAATATTTGCTTAATTTCTCCTAACAACTTATATAGGCAATGGTCACAGCAACGAGAACATTCATTAGCGACTGCAAGAGTAAGTAATGCTTCTGAAAAGAGACATTTAAGTCAAATGACTACTTACTACACAAACATTGATTGGATTTCAACACATCAAAAACTGTTCAAAGGAATCCAACCCGCTGCTTATTTGCCGCATCACAGAAAAGCCCTGTTCTGTATTCTCATCCTTGTTTTGATATAAGATGCAAAGAATAAAGAGCCATGGATTTCATCTTAACTGTCTTGCCTTGTGAGACAACCGAAAAGTGAAAAACCAATAACATCTACTGTTTTTTAGTGCAGGTTCAGAATAGGACAAACAATTATATATATATGTATTCCACAAATGACATTTGGTATCTTCTTCCCCCAAGGCAACAAACACTACACAGTATTTCCCTCATAGAAACACATTCCTTATAAATGGTAGCTGGACATTTTGTGTTCTCTTCTTTACCGCCTTTCAGATTTTATGGATTAGAGTTGAAAAGTCAACACTTAAAAATAAAGTGTGGTTTGGAAATGGTTATCTGTAAATACGAGTTCATTATTCCCCTCTGACAAGCACAAGTAAAGTCAACAAAATATGTCTGTCCATGTTTGACATAAAGAAATATTTTCCAGATGATCTGGAGATTATGGACTCTCTGCAAAAGCAACTTCATTGTAAATGAATGTACACGTATACACATATGTAGGCATTCCCCAGTCTGCAAACCTGTCCACTCACAAATAGTGTTTATAAATTTCTCCTCGAGCTTGAAGTTTGTGTGTGTGTGCGCGCGCACGCAGAGAAAGAGAAACAAAGAGTAATTGGTGGATATTCTCCCAGAGTAGGGAGTTATCTATCCTGTTTTCAACTATTTAACTATTATTAACCAGATTCTGAACTACACTTCTGGGGCATCGACTATGTTCCATGGACAAGCCACATCAGCACCACACAAGAGGTTGTTAAAACTGAAGAAGCTCCATCTCCACCTCAGACCTACTGCATCAAAATTTGCATTTTAAAAAGACCCCCCCTTCCCCCCTCCCTGCCCCAAAGTCTCCCAACTACTTCCCAAGTACTTTAACCTCAGCCCTTCCAACACTGAATGTCAACTACGACTTCTGAGAAACCTCAGCTCACACACGCAAGTCCCTCCCCCACCACCCTCCACCTGTGCCTCACAGTTCCTACGGAGCTGAGAGCATCAACCTCCACTAGGTCACCTCTCCTCAGGTCACCTGAGTGGAGACTTGAGGCTGTCTTAGATTTCTTGTGCTCCAAGAAGGCAAGAACCACGTCTGTGTTGCTCTCTATTATGTCCCAGCACCTTGGGACTACTTGGAACTTCATCATTATCTACTGAATGAATAAAACTAGAAACCATGTAGGTGTGTCCTTCCATCTCTTCTCTGTATCCACATCGCTACAGTCTCTTAATTAGTCTGCTGGGCTCTGATCTCTTCCCCTATCAGTATAGGAGTTTAGTTTTCATGAAACACAAATAGCGAGTGGTGTTTCATTGAAATAAAATAAATGCATCCTATATTACTGCTACATCCAGATGTCTAAAACACAAATAAGATGCTCTTCTTCCACACACACCTTCCGTAATGCTTTAAAACTGTGTGAGGTCTCTCGGAGCCTAAAAAGCACAGTTCAGTGCCTTAGTGTGGCCACTGCCTCCAACATTATTGCCCCCTGTCCCACTCATCTCTTAACCACAACTCATGTTCCGCCCTTACTGAAGTATAAGTCACTCCTTGTTCCCAAATGAATTCCCAACTCCTAAGGTGGGTATAACCCGAATAACTCGAATCCTTATTGCCTTTAAGTACAAAGCAATATATTTGGGTTTCTACTTCTGGAAAGTTATATTTGGGCTTCAAAATAACAAAATTAATCATGAAAATTTAAAAATATATGCCACTATACTTTCATAAACAGTCATGAAGTATTAAAATCAAACACCTAATATAAAAACTATGTCCCGATTTTATTGGGAGATATGTCTCCGCATGGGCTAACTGGTGGAAAAAAATTTTTTTCAAGTCTATTTATTTTGAGAGAGAGAGAGAAAAAGAGAGAGAGAGAGAGAGAGAGAGGGAAAGAGAGAGAGAATTCTAAGCAGGTTCTGTGCTGTCAGCCTGACATTGAGCCCGATGTGGAGACGGAACTCACAAACCGTGAGATCATGACCTGAGCTGAAACCAAGAGTCGGATGCTTAACCAACTGAGCTACCCAGGTGCCCCTGAAAAATTCTTAATATACAAATCCAAATAAAGTAAGACTAAGGACACCTTTTTAGTTTCTAGTGTATTACCTAAGCATTCACATTTTTATTTCTCCAAAGATCATCCTAAATCTTTCAAAATATAGACACATGTCTATAAATCTTTAACTGCCCATTTGCTGTGCATGAATCCTTGAAATAATTTTCGCCAGATAATACTGCAAAGAGGTAGGTTCCATTCAGGCCCCACTTGAATCTTAAAAGTAAATACCACTTTTGGTTCTCATGACTAGGGTCTCAAAAAAAGCATAAAATGTAGAGCTACCACTCAAGCTGAATAAATTTGGGGTGTCTAACCATGTAGTTCCAAGCGAAATCTCATACTATGTTCACATCTCAGTGCCTTTTTTAGATTCACCAGCCCTGGAATGTATTACACACTCAAGCCCCTACATGGTACATGCGTATCATCCACCACTAACTCACCTTAACTCAAGAAAACCTTTAGTAAAGTGCTTTCCTAACTTATCCCCAAAGTAAATTAGTAAATCCCTCTTTTATGCTCTCATCGTACCATACAAAGACTTCTATCACAGCTTCTGTTAACATGTTATTTATACGTCTATCTCTTACTAAACCCTAAAACCCTTGCTTGGGTGCAGTATTCATGTCTTCTCCAGCTTTCTTCTCAAATACTTAGCATGGTGCCTCACACTGAATAAACAAACCTCTGATATAGTTAAAATAACATTAAGAGCCACAGATGCACAGTCCTGTTGAAGGCATGCGACTTTCTAAGCCCTAACGGTTCTGATCTGAAGTCAAGAATTGAAACTCTCTGGGACCTGAGATCAACTCCAGTGAACCATGAGCTGGTCACAAAGCAGGACCTTGACTTGGAAAACAGGTGGAAACTGGCAACTGAGGCATACCCATGACAACACGGCGAAAAGGCTCACACGGCAATGAGGTGGAGGAAGGATGGCAAAAGAGAAAGGAAAATTAAAAAAGAGAAAATGGTGGCCCAAACCATTCTAACGAGAGT
>NW_027532599.1:1686576-1765667 GCF_008692635.1 Crocuta crocuta
TAAAGAGAGTTCTTTGGAAAAATAAGTGCTGAAAAGCTATTATTATATATATGTTTATATATAGTATATTACATATATCTAAATAATCTCACATAGATACACATCACATATTTTCTCTATATAAATTTGTCCACATATGATATGCCATCCATAGGGCTATCATAGATCTCCTAAGTATATAATGGTCATTATAACAGAACTATTAATAACGCAACAGTTGATGAGTTGGCTACTAAGAAATGTACGTCACAAAATGAACTTAACATGTATAACTTGACATAAAAGTAGCATAAAAATGCATGTGATAATAGTCACAAAAACAGATATAATATATGGAGCAGTCATTTGTGTTGCTGGACCAATATTTAAGATGTATCCAACTCCAGTGGAAAGAAAATGGAAGTTCATCACACACCATCAGGCCTCGCAGAGCACAGCAGTGCTTTCTCGGACTGAACTGCTTTTGTACCAGACTCTAATGAGATCTGAAGGAGTGTCAAGAGAAACAGAAATTTTTATAGCAAGTTGACATTTCATATCTATTGAATTTAATAATACACTTGTGTTTTGTTTTTTTAATTAAATTTTAGAAAATAATTTTATTGTATTTTATGAAAGAAGCAACTGCAATGGAGTGGAAGAGAAAAGGACAGGAGCGGGTTGGGGGAGGGGGAGTGGAGAGAAGGTCTAGAAGGAGGACTGGTCCTTTCCTTGCTCAGGGTCTGAGGAGCGCTGCTCTACAAGATGTAACTCCACAAAACGCCCACCCAGTTAGTGCTAATACTGGTCTCACACTAGAAGTTGAAACGAGCTGACAATTCCAGATAAAAGACCAGAGACAACTTCGATTTTGCTATTTAAGCTTCTCATAGATGTGGAGCGCTGGGGGCAGTGCCTTCATGAGGCAACTTCTTTTATTTATTAGATGAGTGTATTTGGCACTATTTTCTAGGGGGAAATGAAAACATCCCTGCTTCAAGGAAAATAATCTCTTTGGATGGATTTAGAATAAATACTTTCTAGAGTCCATTTCAACCCTAAAATTCTCTGATTCACTGATTCTATTATTAGCTTAATGCTGAAAAATGTGCTAACCTGCAGTTGGGAAAATAATTTGACAATGGAATCAAAAAAGGAGTTATCAGTTAAACTTATAGTCTGTCCTGTGTACAACACGATATAAGATTGGAGCCCTCAATCCAAGAAGTAATAGAGGAAGGCATTTCCTGGGAGAGTGAAGTCATTCCTTTACTTGTAGGATAGTATTAAGAAAGGAAGTAAGGAAGAAGGGGGTGTGGGGAGGAAGAAAAGAAAGGACAGAGGGAAGGCGGAACAATGTGATTTGCCTCGAGGGGTGAGACACACAATTAATAAAATGTGAACTGCTACTGACAAATTGGATTGTTAGAAGGTTGAAGTTTTATGTGAATGAAACACCGTCATTAAAGATAGGAAAGGAGCAAACTAAAGTGATGTGATTCTGAGTGAGAGAGGGGGATTCAGTGTTTCAGCTGCTGTAGCTGGGGTGACCTCATCATAGTTTTAAATAGACCGTCCATTTTAAGCATAAATTATCACCCCATGAAACTTTGATAGACTGGATACTGACCTGGGAATTAACAATCAAGCGCACTGCAGAAAAAATTTATGTAAGTGAACCTTTTTGCTTATAACCAGCATGGTGCTGATTACAGAAAAAAGCAAAACCATGACAATTTTTAAAATTGCTATTGTTAAAATAGAATTAGCTTAACTAGCAATGAGAAATATGAAGTTTCACCTGTCCTAGAAATCACTCCCTCCTGTGCCATAAAGATTTGTTAATGGAGAGCAATTCTTACTGGTAAGGTGATAGTAGCTGAGTAGGGAAGAATGCTCAGGAATTTGGTTTTCCTATTTAATACACTACTCATCGATGAATTTCTCTACCAAAAAACACTTTTAAAAAAACTGTGGTATATTTCTCAAAGTGAATCTGGTGGGGTTTTTTTTCTTCCTATGCCATGATATGCCACCAAAAATATGTCATCAAGTTTGGGTATATATATGTCCTTTCTAGAAATACTTTTCCAATATAGTTATTATTTGTGAAAGTCACAATATTCTCATCTAAACAATACCTTTTAATCTATATATTTAATACTATTTAAATTTTTGAAATATCTGCAACAAAATAATGATAATAAATAATTATAATAATTTGTTGCAGTCCAAACAACCTGACTCCAACAGCTTAATATTATTTGTTGTTGTCTTGTGAATTAACCCCTTTCCCTTACAAATGTTTTCTTTAATGGTCAGCTAAATTCAAAAAAGTTTGTTTTTTTTAATTTGTTTACTTATTTTTGAGAGAGAGAGACAGAGAGAGACAGAGAAAGCAGGAGAGGGGCAGAAAGAGAATCCCAAATTTATCTCACAAATCACAAGATCATGCCCTGAGCAGAAATAAAGAGTTCAACGCTTAACCAATCGAGCCACCCAGGTGCCCAAAAAAGTTTATGTTTTTAAGGGAATCACTTTAAAATATAGTTAAAACAGGGGCAACTGGGAGGCTCAGTCAGTTAAGCATCCAACCTCAGCTCAGATCATGATCTCACTGTTCGTGAGTTCAAGCCCCAAGTGAGGCTCTACCCTGACATCCCCGAGCTTGAAGTCTGCTTCACATTCTGTGTCTCCCTTTCTCATTGCCACTCCCCTACTCACAAAAATAAATAAACATTAAAAAAAATTTTTAACATAGTTGAAACAAAAAAAAAATGTAGTCAAAAAACTATGGTTATTCTTTGTGAGAGCAAAGGAAGGCGCAACTCATAAGAGTCTATTATTATGGAACACATAATATAACCTTAGCAAAAATAATATAATGTTTGCTAAGGTACTGGGGAATATTATACTATTATGAGTATATATAGTTTCTCTGATGAGCTACATACTGCACTGTGTTATTTCCGTAAAACTTTATATTTTTCCAAGATTTAGCTGTTGCCTCTCTTTATCCCTTTGCTTAGACTCTTCCCAAACTCTCCAACACTAAAACAACTTAAAATACAGGTTTTCCTATGCTCAAAGGTATCAGGTATCAGGTAATCCACAGTCCTGGAGCCTCAATTCTCCTGCTCCCATTTGAGTTGGTTGATCCCAGACCTGTCAAATGGCTACTATCCTGTGATTTTCCTTCACTACTTCTAGTTTCTATATTGCTGCAGGGGCATCCAATGCCAGATGGACTCTTAACCCTTTGTACACAACAAAGGATTTATTTTTCTCACTTAAAGGCCTTTAGGATCTGGTCTTCATGCCTAAAGTTCTGAAATTTCATGATGATGTTCTTCGCTCTTTTTCAATCATTTCATTATGAACTGGGATGTGGAAGTTTGTGCCCTTCAGTTCTGGGACAATCTTTTTTTAATTACTTTCTGAATGTCTTCTTTCATTTATGCCACTCTTTTAATGAAAACACTACCATTGGATATTATGAAGTCTGCTTGTTATATTTTCTAGGATATTTATTAATGGTCAGACTCTTCTACTGATTAATTTTATTCTGCTTTCAATTCTTAAAATTTCACAAGATCTCTCTTAGTTCTTCAACTGCTCTGGTTGCAATAGCATTACATTCTTTTCCATAGATGCAATGTTTTCTCTTCTTTCTCTAAGTTACGTTCATTTTTTATTTGAGTCATTTTCTCTGCTCCTTATATATTAATTGAGTTTCTCCAAGCTCCTTCCTGGTAGTTCGTGCCTTCTGCTATGGCCCATTTCTTTCTTTTTGGAGTGTACTCCAAATACATGGGGATCCTTGGATATATTTATGAGTGAGAAAATAAAATCATGCCTGGGAATGCTACGGGCAAGGGCTACGGCTTATCAACAAATAGATTTCACTGGAGGGTGAGAAATCAGGGACTTGGTCTTTCAAATATAAAGATATGTAGATCTTTTCTGTAGAGCTAGCTTCTCCAGGAAATAAGCTTTCACTAACCTCCTGTCTGAGAGCTACAGGTCTGCCTACCAATGCTCATGGGGGTACATACATGGCAGGAGAGAGCCAGGACTCTACACTGGTAATCATGCAGACTACCTTTAGCTGTGCATGGAGTCCCCATGTTTAGAATCACTCTAGCTCAGTGTCTCTAAGTAGGGCACTCTAGTAATCGGTTGTTGGCTCCTATAGGGGAAGGAGGCCTGAGGAGCTATAACATATCTTATTCAAACTTTCCCTAAAATTCCCTGGTTTTGCCCCATTTTCCCTCCCATCTTCTGCATTATCTACTATTGCCAATTCCAGTATTTTCCAGGGTTCTGAAGCATAAATTTGCTTCCCGCTTGTTGGTACCTCCCTCTGCAAGCACTAGGTATTCAAATCTCTCTGCTCTCGTAATCCTTCCTTTCAATTTATATTACCCAGAAACTCAGGACGTTTCCAATCTATTCTCTCCCATCCAATTCTTTTTATTCATGTGTGTTCCTATCCTTTTTGTTCCAATCATTTCGGTGAGGTGTTCAGGATGGAGTAGAAGCAAACACATTTACCCAGGCTGCCGTGTTTAACTGTCATCTTCGATCTTTTTTCTATGTCAGAAAATATGTTACTGCTAACATAATCAAGTTGTCTGAATTTTATTACAGAAAAGAACCACTCAGTCATATTATTTGTTCACCTTCCTGACTGAAGATAAGAACTTTTCTTCTTTGTAGAGGGTGATCCATCAGCATCAAGCAACAAAAACCAACAAATGAAATCTGGCACTTATTTATGAACAATTCAACTACCTAGAATGATTCTGGACCTCACTTCGGCAGCACATATACTAAACCACCGAAAAGAAGTCTTACAATTTCCTTAGTTATTGGGGAAGGAAGGAAGCCTCAAATGACCACTCTCACCTAAGTGTTCACTTTCTACAATTCTGGAGACCAAATCTATCAGTCACATACAAAATACAGAGCGCTATTCCATCTCCTTGGCATCCATCAGAAACTTCCCAGCTAGTACTCCCTCATGGAATGACAATGCCACATAATAACTCACAGGCAGAAAGGCATGTGTGATGGGACAAGAGAACATGACTATGACAAAAAGCATTATGAATAAGTGGCTTTCCTTGCCCTCTGTCATTCCTCCTGCATCCTCCACACTGCCATAGAGAAATCTCTTACCATGTGCTGAAAGAACAGATGGGTTTATCATAGCATAACAGCCAAAGAAAAATCCAGAATGAAAAAAAAGACTGACTTTATAACAAGAAGAAATATTTGATGTTGGATTTCAATCAAGGTTTGAACCTACTTCATGCATGTCACTCTCCACTGGTAATTTTAATAAAAGCAACTGAGAATTCACCATGATCCAGTCAGTTTCCTGTTAGAATCAATAAAAAAGAAACTGTAAGGGCCATAGACAGTTAGCACAACTTCTGCGGAGACTCCTCTCCCTTCAAATTAAAAGCTTTCATAAGTCCAACTAAGAAAACAGAAAAACAAATAAAAACAAAACAAGAAAAAGGAAAGCATGCCTCTCATAAAAACATAGTGTTACCCTTGACCAAAGTACTGTGAGTTCTAAAGACGGCCTAGTTATCAAAAAAGTGAAGGCAACCTTGAGTAACATTCAGCAACCTGAAGAATCGTGAGAGGTCCCCAGCTAATCAAAGCTACTTATAAAGATTAAGTCATTTTCTTTCTGTTCAGATAAACATCAAGATGCCCAATGAATTTACAAACTATTTTTAATTATAATGAATGCTTAGGCACTACTAAATGACTTAGTATGTGTGAATTCTGTCTTTAATGGGAAAAAATGCTAATAAAAGGATTGTTAAAACCTGAACTTGATTTCTAAAAGCACGGCCACATATAAACCATCCCATGAATATGTTAAAAGTCAACCAATTTTTAATAACAGGAAGGAAAGAGCAGGGACCACCTCTCCCATTACATTTCTAAACCTCCCCTAACATTTATAATACAGGTCTATATACTTGGAAATGCTGTCAAAATTGCCTTGCTAATGAGAATGGCTCAAAGTACTAACATAGCTTGCTCCTCAGATGTAGATCAGATAATGAGAGTTTAAGCACTTAGTGTACACGCTGTAGAAATTAAAAATGAAACCAAGGTATGACACCTTCTCAGAACAGTAAAGTATTTTAAAGTATATGCTGAACAATGAAACAAGCCTCGAAGCCATGAGTTCCCAGTAACAGTGTAAGATTCTGATTTACTGATTTTGGGGAAAAGACTTATAACTCTGATTTAACCAGAGGAGATATTTTAGAATATTGTGAATCTTAGAGAGATGTTCAACAAATAATTATTTGCAAGTGCCGAGCATGTAATGAGAGCTCAAATGATGGTGCCTTTATTTTAATTATCATTTAGTGTTTGCTAAAGAAATCATTCCGTTTAAAGGATGCTGTTTTCCAATGAAGACAGAGGTTTAGATATGGGTTGAGTCTGGCTGGTTCTCTCCCTCTATGCTCTAGAGCATGTTTTCAAATTATCCTTCACAGCAATCATCCCTCACACTATAATTTATTTATATGTCCTCCTGCAACACTTGATCATGAGCCCTTTGAGATCAGGGAAATATTAGGCTTCTTTGTGTCTCAAGCACTAGGCTTGGTCTACGAAAAGTACACCATGAATGGATAATGATAGGAGCCCATACAGAAGGCAACTCAGGTGTGAATGCTGATTTTATTTCTATATTCAGACAATGGACCTACCTAAAGCCATTTCCTTGGTAATGGTTTAGGGCATGAATAAAAAATTGTCTCCCATTCAAATAATAATTTTAATCAACTGGGAATTGCAGCCTGGAGCCTTGTGTTAAAAAGGATTCTAATAATGAATTTAGGTATAGCAGCAAAGGTTGCAACACACTGTGGATGCAGAAAGAGAATAAACCAAGTACATTCAACATTCCAAGGCTGTATTTAAAAACGTGATGGTCTTAGGGAGCCAGGGTGGCCTGGGTAAGCATCTGACTCTTAGGGCGCCTGGGTGGCTTAGTCGGTTAAGCGTCCGACTTTCGCTTAGGTCATGATCTTGCGGTTCGTGGGTTCGAGCCCCACGTCGGGCTCTGCGCTGACAGCTAGCTCAGAGCGCGGAGCCTGTTTCAGTCTGTGACTCTCTCTCTCTCTGACCCTCCCCTGCTCATGCTGTCTCTCTCTCTCTCCTAGAAATAAATAAAACATTTAAAAAAAAAAAAAAGCATCTGACTCTTGACTTTGACTCAGGTCATGATCTCACGTTGTGAGAGATCCAGCCCCACATCGGACTCTGAGCTGATAGTGTGGAGCCTCCTGGGGATTCTCCCTCTCCTTCTCTCTCAGCCACTTCCCCATTTGCTCTGTCTCTCAAAATAAACATTTAAAAAAATACGATGGCCTCAAGTATGTGAAGAAGGATGTCCTCATAAAAAGACATCACTGGAATTGCTTTGGTCGTGAATAAACAACAGAACACGATGAGTGTTACTAATTCCTTTTTTTTTTTTTCTAATGTGTAAACACATCAGCTAGAGGCCCAGGCAAAAGCACTTTGTGCAAATACGTCACTCACACATGTCATAGACAAAGTGTCCGCAGGAAAAGCAGTACACACAGAGGAAGAGGAGAGGGAGACTCTCCAATCCCTCAAACAGTGGTTAGTAGTAATTACATAAAAGGTGAAGGCGAAAAGCAAATGAAGGACAAATATTTCCTCAAATAAATATCTTAATTATATGTTATAAAAAATATGCATTCTTAAAATTTCCTAACTGCCAATCTCAGGTACATTTGGTGAAATAATGTTGAATTCTAAAAAGAATATTAATATTCAATGATTAACTTAAATTTCTAAAAATGAATAATTTCCTTGTCGAATGCTTCTGAAAAAATGTAACTAATCATTAGTTAAATGATTTCATACATACAACCTTATCTATTAATTGGTGGTGATTTTAATTTCTAAAAGCTAATAATTTAGTAATTTTAAAAGCAATATAATTAATAAATATAATTTCACTACGGTGATTTTATATACTTATTCTCTTCCAGGAATATATTTTATCATTTCCTTGGGAAACAGACTATATTAGTTATGACAATTCTCCACAATATTACCATATTCATTTTTTATGTCAAGAAAAACTTAGTCTTCAGAAAATTCCTGACCAGAATTAGAATGATAATAAACTACACAGTTCTTTTTTAAGCAAGAAAAAACAAAATTATTGTTTAAGCATATATAATATTTAAAATTTGGGTATCGAAATCTCAAATAACCTTTTAAAAAAAAAAGGACATAATTAATTACTTGATAAAGATGCCTCCTCCCTCTCACGACCCCTAAAACTAACCAGGAAATGAAAGTACCTTAATGATCCTACAAACTGACAATATGCTGGTTTTCAACTTTTATTTCTAATTCTCTCAAACTCTTCCTTCCCTATTTCTACTGTCACTGCACAGGAGTCTCGATTCTCATCAACGTCAGATGCAGGTTACCCAAAACAGCAACTGAGCCATGTAATCTTTGGCTTTACAAACTACTTACACGGATTATTTCACCGCATCACTCCCAGCCTCCTCATTTCTCAGCACACACGCATACACCCTTCCTTGTTTCCTATCTAAGCAGGTCCAAGTTTCTGCATTGAACGCCACCACCCTGCATGATCTGGTGCAGTCACGCCCATTAAGCATTCTGTGGCCTTCCGAGCAGCTAAGGTACAAGAGAACCAATATCTCTTGAGCTACAGTCTAGTTCTCAAACCACAGACAAAACAGATAGCTACCACTTTATATACTGGGTCATGAAAAACACAAGAGTGCCATGTGGGAACTTTAAGATAGAAGTGTATACCCCAGGTGTGGTCTTGTGATCTTAATGCTTGTTTCCACCATGTTTCACCCTTCCTACTCATGAACTGCTAAAATCTATGTTTACTGTCAGAGGGTGGGTTCATGTGCTTAACTGATGTGATTACTTTGATTTTGGATTTGTTTTCCAGACCAGGCTCACCTACAATGGCTAGGTTCAAAAGCATGTATCATCATTGATTTATCTGACTCTTTACCATTGTGTTACTTCAAAGAGTAAAATAAATAACTGGGTGAAAAGTTAAGCCAAAAAAAAAAAAAAATCTTACTTCTATGCAATTCAGCTTCTCTACAAGTTTTCTTTGTCCACCTCTGCTGACATCAGAACTCACCACAAAAAGACATTTTAGAACAAGGAAAACCAGGAGAGAATTCTCTTGACAACTCCTACACGGAGAATGGCTGTGTTTCATCTAATTGCATCAAACTTACAACTGGGAAAATAATCTAGAACAATCTAAAGATGAGCATGAAAATCACATTATAAAATAATGCAAGGCATGCCTTAGAAAGAATGAAGTATGTGTCAATACAGAAAAATTCCCACTGTATAATGTTGTGAGAAAGCCATCTGGAGAACAGTATATGTAGTATAATCCCCTCATTTACAGAATTCTTAGAGAATAGAATTCTATTATAGGTATGCTTGTGTATGAACAGAAAAGAAAGAGTATGTGCAAGAAGCTATTTACATGCGTTGTATGGGAGTGGATAAAAAATGTCCACTTTAACACTGAAATGCCTTAATATGCAGTAACTGTTCAGTAAGAGCATGTTTGGAAAAGAGCTCACAAGTGCTGAAAGGCACACTGTAGGTCATCTCAAGTGCTTTATCTTATGGTCACGCTTTAAAGTGATTCCTCGGGACACCTGGGTGGCTCAGTCAACTAAGTGTCCGACTCTTGGTTTCAGCTCAGGTCATGGTCTCACTGCTCATGAGTTTGAGCCCCGTGTCTGGGGTCTGTGCTGACAGTGTAGAGCCTACATGGAATTCTCTCTCTCTCTCTCTCTCCTCTCTCTCTTTCTCTCTCTCTCTCCCTTTCTCTGCCTCTTCCCCGCTTGCTCTGTCTCTCTTGAAATGAATAAACTTTAAAAAGTAAAGTGATCTCTCATAATCCAACCAAAAGTTGAGAAAGGGTTGAAAAACATTCCCATCTTATTTCAAAAGAAAATCTACAAAATGGTGCTAGCTATCTGGCATTCAAAGAATGGATTGGTTTTACTTATCCAGGGAGAAGAAACACTGCTTTGTTTCAAGCCTTACTGGTTCTAAGTTTTGGTTTGTTTGATTTGGGTTGTTTTTATTCTTGGGCTGTGTCAAATAAATGGACCGAGGTGCTACTATGTCAAAAATGTGATAGCCAACACCTAACATAATGAGTATAGGAACATTACAGAATTATATTTACTTAGGTCTAAAAAAGGATTTCTAAAACAGAGTTAACATGTGCTGACAATGGCAGGTTAGAGTCCTAACTTCATTACTTGGAACACATTGCTTCTCTATTAAATATGAAAATGGTTATGTCTCTAATATCTCTTTCATTATAACCTAATAGCATCATAGACTAAATTACATTGCTAACTGCATGGCAAAGATGGCTTCAGTATGGTTTATAGAGCCAAACAGACATCATTACAATCAAATCATCCACTGGTGGGGCAAATCTTCTTGGGCACATCAGGTTTTCGAGAAGGCAAAATAATACACCAGTGTGTGGAACAACTGTTGAGTTCCTACAGTATTCTAAACAAGCTAAAGATTTCAAGGTGCTCAACTAAATAAATTATTCCTCATTTAACTCACTGTGCTAGCCACAATGAACACCTCCTTAATAAATGGCCCAGTATAGGGATAGTGACTTGAGAATTTAAAGCAGGCTACCAAATTAGAGAAGATTGTTATCTAACGATGGAAGAACAGTGCAGGCTTGTCACCGCAATCAGGAGGCTGCATGATATTATGTCAAACCATCGTAAAAGAGGAAAAGAGAGCAGGATACAGATTAAGCTATAGGATTATAAACTAATAACAATAATAATATAATAACAATAAGACAAATAAGCCACTGACATTCTCAGTTTCAGTCTTTCTTGCTTAGTTAAAAACTCAAGTAGGAAGCAAGAAGTATGTATATGCAACTCACAGTGCCAAAAGAAACGGACTTGGAAATAAGATCCTTTGGCCACACATCATATAAACGGGAATGTGATTTGTAATTCGTCCTTGGGATCTATTGACACGTAAGATAGAAACAAATAATGAGGAAATATGCTGAACAATGAAAAGCAGTAAAAAAAAAAAAAAAAATCTATTTCAACAAAAGGAATCTACCAGAGGCTAAAAATGATCATTTTCAAGAGACCCTGCAACCAGCTTTTCTTTTTTGAAAAGCTATTTGGTTTGGTAATGCTTTCAAAGGTACTGCCAATTTCACATAAGATAGATGTGAAATGGCAACACAATTCAGATGCTTAGGTATCTTCGAAGCCAAAGTAACTTTCTGAATGAATTATTTATCACTCACATGCAATCAACAAGTATTCCACAGAACTTTCCTCAGGCATTCCAATAGAATACCCATTTTCTCTGTGGCTTCTCTTTCTTTTTCACTCCTGAATATCAGAGGCTAAAAGTCACTCTTCTACCTGACTGCCCAAGGGACCTTCCTGCCCGGGAACCTTCAACAGTTAGCAGACATCCAGGTGACTATTTCATAAGGGCACATTCTTAGACTGTGCCTGAACCACGAGACTGCATCCAATTAGGAATCTGTCACAATTTCTATCACCGCTTTGTTAGCAATCCAGCTTAGAATACAGGCCAGACACCTGATGCAAAACAAAAACTGGAGATTACATATCCCTCTATTTATGTGGCTATTTGTTTACAAAGAGACTATCTCTAAGGGCTGCTAGGACATTCCAGGCATAACAAAATTAACCCTACAGATCTGAAGGAAGTATAGCACAAGCACAGTAATTCCAAGAGACTTTGTAGACCTTGGCTGCTTTTAATAGCAATACTGCCAACCTTATTATTGTATGACCAGGCCAAACAAACACTTAGTGTTATCTTTGCTGGCAGTAATGGAAGTACAATGTTCTATGTCTGAACCAGAATAGCCTCCCTCTATGACTGAGATGTGCGGGGCCTTTCGAGCATTCATAGGAAGGTTAGAATAAATTGGATGCCAGCCATATGAAAATATCTAAAGAATCACCTCATGGAAGCAAATCTTGGAATCTTCTGCATGTCTCCATAAGGAAAATATAAAATAAATGGATGGAAGATGCAGCCAGCCATATCTCATCCCTGGCAAAAGAATTATCTGAAAATCAGAACTTTCTGAGCTAGAAAGGGTGTGTGAATTTCTTCCTTAGACACAGCGAGGGGTAGCTGGCCCTGCCCTATCATGCCAGATTCTGGACATCTAGGTTTAAAGGGCACGGTTAAGGTCTGGATTCCTAAGGCAGTGATGATTCAGTAGTGCTGAACTCTCTGAGACTCAATCCCTTTTTATATCAGAAATGAAATTCACAGACAATATAACCTATCTCACATATATATTTTTCTTAATCAGTAAAAGGTACTAACTATATAACACAAAAGGAATTTCAATTTTGTTTTTTAAATGTTTTATTTATTTCTAGGAGAGAGAGAGAGAGAGACAGCTTGAGCAGGGGAGGGTCAGAGAGAGAGGGAGTCACAGACTGAAACAGGCTCCAGGCTCTGAGCTGGCAGCCAGCACAGAGCCCGACGCGGGGCTCGAACCCACGAACCGCGAGATCATGACCTAAGCGAAAGTCGGACGCCCAACCGACTAAGCCACCCAGGCGCCCTGGAATTTCAATTTTTAAAAGCTGTTTGTAATAAAATAATAGTAGTTGACTATGTAAATACTTGGGCCAGACCTCACAAGGAGGCCATGACAGTAACGAGAGGCCAGACACAATGTGTTGTACTGGTTATTCTAGTACCAAAGGCAGCTCAGCCATCAGTAGCATGATTTTTTACAATAGTGAATAATGTCCAGTAAAAGATGGAACACAAAGCATAGTCTTTTCTCACATTTACATGACAGCTGCATTTCTGAAAAATTCACTCCATAATAAAACCATGGGAAAATATATAATTTTTTAACGAATAGAGTGAGTTTCCAAAATCAAAAAATTATACACAGGTATTTCATTTGCAGGAATTTCTTCAAGAACATCTGAAAAGCTTGCAGAAGAAGACACGGGTCTGCAATGAGGGTAGGCAAGCCCCTCTAGTCTCCGGTCATTACAAACCAGTGGCATCCACTCAAAGAGTGTGACACAGATATGACGAAGACATAAAAGGACTCCTTTGGGCGAACCTATTTTTGCTCACTGTTATGGTTAATTTTATGTATCTCTTGACAGGTTAAGGGATGCCCAGATACCCAGTGAAACATGATTTCTAGGGGTGTCTATGAGGGTGTTTCTGGAGAGGATTAGCATTTGAATCAGCAGACTGAGTAAAGAGATCTGCCCTCTCCCTCCAGCACAGGTGGGCATCATCCAATCTGCTGAGAGCCCACACAGAACACAAAGGCAGAGGAAGGGCGAATTCCTCATTTCCCTTCTTGAGTTGGGACATCCATCTTCCCCTGTCCTCAGACATCAGAGCTCCCAATTCTCAGGCCTTCAGACTCAGAGACTTAACATCAGGTCTCAGACCTTGGATTTGGACAGAAGTACACCACTGGGTCTTCCAGCTAGCAGACGGCAGACTGTGGGACGTCTCAGTCTCCATAACCACATGAGTCAATTCCTATAACAAACCCCCTCTTCATACATATATTTTTGTTTTCTGTTTGTTTGGAGAACTCTATTTATTTATTATTTTTTTTAATGTTTTACTTATTTCTAGGAGAGAGAGAGAGACAGCGTGAGCAGGGGAGGGTCAGAGAGAGAGGGAGACACAGACTCTGAAATAGGCTCCGGGCTCCGAGCTGGCAGTCAGCACAGAGCCCGACGCGGGGCTCGAACCCACGAACCGTGAGATCATGACCTGAGCGAAAGTCGGACGCCCAACCGACTAAGCCACCCGGGCGCCCCTGTTTGGAGAACTCTAATACACCTGCCCCATTCACATGGACCTTCATCTGGAAACGTTTCAATGATAGAGAGAAGCTCAAAACCCAAAGCTGAGAGGAGAGTAATGCAGAATAAAGGAGCAGGAAGACGGAGCCTGGAGGAGCTCCTTGACTGAATGGACAATTGGTTGAAGAGTTTTGGGTACTGTTCTGCCCCGGTGCCCTTCTGAGCCTTTAAGGGCACAGTTCAGAAGCAGAAAGAACTTGTCCTTTTCTGCCTCTGAACTGTCACAGATGGTATCCAAGCAGAGGCCAGACGACTATTCACAAGGAAGACAGAAGTGGGGAGTTGGACATCTATGAATCGATAAGACGGTACAAAACGTTTATTCACCCTTGTCACTGGTCAAGTCAGGCTTCCTAGGAATCTAAGGTAGTATTGTCAACTTTCACAGCTAGTTCACAAAGAAACAACCCTTCTCACAACGTGCTCTGTGACTACAGTGACCCTATCAGTCATCATCCAAACCAGGGCACTTCTGACAGTGCAGGTAGATATTTTTAATAAATATGGCACAAGTATAAACCGGAGCTTTCCCAGGCAAAGCTGGACCTGGGCTCACCATACATATCTTTGAATTTATGTCGGAGTAAGAAGAACCACCAAGGAATAGTAGCATTACTAAATAAATAAAATCCCCACAGGACTGCCTAACCATTCAGGGCTTTTTTTTTCTCCTGTATTTATTTTAAAAATTAAAAACCCCGAATTATGGCATCATGAAAATAATTATAGCTTACTACATTCCTGTATATTTCTCCCAAGTCATATATTTTCTGTATGACTATGTTTATACTGAAGTATGTATATTCCAAATTGCCTATAAAAATTACAGTTTAAAATACAAGTCATATTATTAAATTAAAGGCTTCATTTGTAGAAAAATACATATATAAATATATCATATTGCATACTGTAATATATTATGTTAACAGAGTGGTTTCAAAGTGATTTGATATATGTAATCTTATTAAAATCAGTCCTCCAAAAATGAAAACAAGCATGAAGGGGTATATTCATATCAACCAAGAAAAATAGCAATATCATGAATTACCCTTGTGTTTATATTCCAAGTCATACAGTGAAACGGCTGTTCTTAAAATCATTCTTTATGGAAAACAGAGATATTTACATATTAACATATTGGCTCTATGACTTTTAAAAAGTCACCATTTATAACATTTAGACCTTTTAAAATATTTTGTAAAAGCACGGTTAATGTTGTAAATAAGAATTTTGGGGTATAATTCGCCTATAAACCGCATAGTATTCTGGAAAGAAACTAAGATGTCACTGAAAGGAGAAAAATGCCTGAATCCATCCACTGTTTCAGGATAGTACTTTGCTCACAATAGTACCTACTTAATAAATGCTCAGACACTGGATGAATGAATGAATGAACTAACGAACAAACCAGCAATCTCTCAGAGGGGAATGCTTAGGAAGATAACTGCTCGGTGATCATGAGTATTCCCAGTGGAAATGCATCTAAAACATAGTATTGCAATTTTCTTCCTTATATTTCTTAGCCAAATACCATAAAGAAACATTAAGAATATAAATTAATTAAGATTATAAATGAAGTCAAGCCTTATTTATCTGTGCCATAGTTTTGGAAATTAAATTATATATAGCTATAGATTTATTTCTTTAAGTTTGGTTTAACAACTTCTACCAACATCAGAAGATTTACTACAAGCAATTACGTCTCAGTCACTATGTACGCAAGGCATAATTTATGCCCTCAAGCAACTTTTTGTCTGACAAAAACACTTCTCAACTAAAGTAAGTACTTTTATAAAATTTTTCTTACCCAAGCCTCATGATTTTTAATAATCGATGAGGAAGAAAGTTTGGTTTATAACATTTGTATAGTGGTTTTTAAAACCATCCTCAATAATACACACAAACTCATTCTGGGTTCATATAATACAGCTAAGAGAAAAAGCCCTTCACACCTCACCTGTGTCTCTTTTCTTGCACATGAATAAATGATTTATAATTAGCAAATTTATTATAATGACTATTTTTAAAGTGTCATAAATATTTCAACTTTTCCCCGTGCACTTTAAATAACCACTGATTGAACTTCCTGTGTGGTCAAGATAGCTAAGCAAAGATACACTTCATCCCACTTCCGGCATGATTCATAAGTAAATCTGAATTAGCTGAAGAGCCAGATTATGATATATTAATGTATAATTGTGAAATAACCATGAGAAGACATGACCACTTTGGGCAGGCAAGCTTTAGGTTGATCAGACAAACATACGGCCATATTTCTACCCATACAATGAATTACATTTCTACTACGGCCATATATGTAATATCTTCTTAAAAATTTAGATCTTCTTAAAAAAATGTTTCTTTTCCTGCAATTCAGAAGGAATAGTTACGTTAAGTGTAAGCAAAATTCCACACCTGGTTACCAAGAGAAGTTAGGGTAAGTCTTTCACGGGCAATATTTTAAGACAGAAATAAAAAATAAAACTTGAAAATGATTTATTGCTCTTCTAAGGACCAGTAATAAGCGCTAGGGATACAAAGGGACATGCCCTATTGGAACTTGAAGTTTGACATTTTATTTATTTTTGAAAGAGAGAGACAGAGCACGAGCTGGGGAGGGGCAGAGAGAGAGGGAGACACAGAATCCGAATGAGGCTCCAGGCTCTGAGCTGTCAGCACAGAGCCCGACACGGGGCTCAATCTTACAGACCAGAAGATCATGACCTGAGCCAAAGTTGGCCACTTAACCCACTGAGCCACCCAGGTGCCCCTGGAACTTGACATTTGAAAGAGGACATACATATTTCAAAAGAAAAACAAATATGTACTGTGCAATATGTAATGAGAACTCAGTCCTATATGATCAGAGAGAACAGCTTCTCAAACATATAGTATGTTCTTAATGTACACTTATAACTTCAAAAAATGATGGGTAGACTAAATGACTTGACAAGATTCCTTTTAATCCTATACCTCAATGAATTGAGCTTCCCTTGAAACTTAAGTAAATTAAATTGTTTTATAATACCAGTTTCACATCACTCTCTAAGAGATAGGGTTTATTTGAAATGAAACTTTAGATTGATCAGCTATATGAACTATTTAACAACTTTATTTCCAATGGTAAGGCATCAAATCTGTTTACTTTCCCTCTTAAAATTTAAAGTTAAGTATTCCACTGTCCTGTTAGAAATCTTTTCCAAGAAGAGAGGTCATCAGATCCATCAAGCAGTTAAATAAAAGATTTTTCTGAATATATTCAAGGTCTAACTAAACAGTTGGTAAAAAAAAGTTGGTTCTATTTTAATTATATGTTGGCTAATAAGCACAATTCTCTCACTCATAACCATCAGAAATTGCTAAGAAAATTTCTAGGAAATAAAAAAACCTTTGAAACTCAGAACTTAAACTGTCATCATCAGTTTCCATCACATGCAGAACTTGTGACCATTAGTATCCACATTTTAACTTTCTCCCACAAAATAATAACTATTTTGTTTGATATCTCCGCTTTGTACATTTTAACAAAAGGCATTCAATAACTAGATATTGAAATGTGACTGATACTCAACTACATGATTACTTCAAGTTATGTTATGCAGAGCATAGACGGAACCTCATTTGTTAATATTCAAAACATAGCATGAACTGAATATGCTAACCCTCCATTCATTTACATGGGAAAAAAGCACATTTATGACTACCTTAATTTTTTGGTAATCTGTACTTTCTGCTCTTTGGTTTTAATATTTTATTTTTTAATATAGTTCAGTGCATATGGGATACAGAACGTTGATTGCTTGATAAGCACATTTAGAAAAATATGAGAAACATAAAAACAAATCTGGAAAGTAGATTGCTTGATAAAGTCATTTAGGAAATATGAGAAAACTAAAATTGAATCTGGAGCACTTTTCTATATGAAATGCAATCTGAAAAGTTTAGAAGAACAGAGCGCTGTTAAGTCATCCATAACACATCTGTGGGTCCTAATGTAAGGCTACGTGACTAGAACAAGAGAAAAGACATATGTAAAAAAGAACAGTCATTTAGGATGAAATAATATTCAAGAAGTAAGAGGAGGCATAATGCACTCTTTCTTCAGTAGTGACTCTGGCTTTTTCAAGGACAGACATGCCATGGCTTTGGACATCAGAAAGGAAGGGTTTTAGCTTCCTCAGTTATTCTGTCTCTATGAACAAATCCTGTAACTTCTCTAACAAGAGAATAATAATGCCCACCTCACAAGACCATTGGGAAGGTTAAGTTAAATGACATCCTACTGATGAGTTCACGTGACTTACAAAATATATGATAAGGAATTTGATTTCCGATCCCTCATCTAAATGTTTTGGGAGGTGATTAATGCTCTAGTCACCTACAGATCTTCAAATTGAGACTCACTTTACAGAGTCTCACTTCAAGCACAGCAGGAATAAAGGACCCAGCAGAGCGTCCCAGCGGGGCAGAGACAATGCCAGTTTCTTGTCCAGACTGTCCTAACGATAACTACCCGTTGTGGTCCCAAAAAGATAGCCAAGTGAGATCCATAGCCGAGGCCTGTGTGTCCTTGTATCTTTGACCTTCAACCTGACTGTTCATCAGGATCACCGGAGAAGTTCGTCAAAAAGTGCTGGTGCCTTGGGGCGCCTGGGTGGCTTAGTCGGTTAAGCGTCCGACTTTCGCTTAGGTCATGATCTCGCAGTTCGTGGGTTCGAGCCCCATGTCGGGCTCTGTGCTGACTGCCAGCTCAGAGCCTGGAGCCTGTTTCAATCTGTGACTCCCTCTCTCTCTGACCCTCCCCTGCTCACGCTGTCTCTCTCTCTCTCTCCTAGAAATAAATAAAAAACATTAAAAAATTTAAAAAAAAAAAAGTACTGGTGCCTAGACCCACTCCAGAGATTTAATTGGCCTGGGGTGAGGTGAGGTCAGTTTTTTTGTTTTTTGGGCCTCATATTTGCTGGCTTTGTTTTAAGGTGCCCCAGGAGTTGCTCATGGACAGCAACTGTTAAGAATTACTGCTCTTACTCAAATGTAAATAATCTGAATCCCATCCCCATGACCTACTCCAACCTCATGATCCCAAACAAGGAATGGGGACTAATCCTTTCACGTGTTTCCAGGATCCAAAGATCAGTAATGAAGGACGAAGGGTGAATAATGAGGTGGGGTGAGAATTTCTCAGTCACTACAAAGGTTAAGTTGCCAAAACAGCGAGGGCAGAACCTCTCTAGAGTGACAAGAACTCCTTTCTTGACAAAACTGGTCTCCTTTGAGCCCTCTTCTACATTATACCTTGGCTTTGGCTTGCTGAGCCCAATTTAGCAAGAATCAACTACCCATCCCTGATATCTGATCAAGTTCCTCTTAGTAATTTTCCATCCACTGACCCCCTCACTCTGCCCACTGGCTACAAATCCCCATCTGTCTTTGCTGTATTTGGAGTTGAGCTCAGTTCTGTAATTAAGTTTCTCTCCTCTCCTGCAGTAGCTCTAATAAAATCTGTCTTGCTGTTTTAACAAGTGCCAGAATAATTTCTCTTTAACAGTCCCTATATTCTCCAAAACACAGCCCAAACTACAATACACGTAGAAGTTTAAATACAGAGCCAGAGATTTCTTGAATCACAGGAGGAGGAGGAAAAGGAGGCAAAGCCAGTCAAGTAGGGAAGGCTCTAGAGAGATTTTCTAGAAGATTTTCTAGAAGGTATGTGAATAGGTCCCTGTGAGAGCCAGAAAGAGCACCTAAAGATAAGGCTGTCAACTGCCATCTACCAACGGATAAGCCAGTAGAAATTATTTGAAAGCCATGCATGGCTTGCCATGACTATGCCTCACAGCTCCTGGTCACATCCAAGACGTACATCCCATGATGGCATTTATTCCGATGGTGGTGTTTCCTCTCCTCTGAACATGTACCAACAAACACCTTCTCTTCCACTGTGCATTTCAGAATCCCTTTCAATGATATTAAATTGTTTCACCTACATTTTCAAAGCCCTTTTTATGTAAAATCCATCTTTTACCTTAATTGAAAATCCTATAGACACGGCCCCAATCATTAATGAGGGGGCATTACTTGCTCCGATGCCTGCTCATCTGTTCTTCTTTCACCCAAGTTGGACCCTAAGAAAATGGGGTTAGCATCCTCCCAACTCTGTGCTGCTAATTCCATTATCATATTATCTAAGAACTTTTCTAATACTGTAAAATTCACCCATTCCATTTAGGAATTCTTTCCTCCCCCATGTTGTATCATCTACTAACCTCAGGGTCACTCTGATTCCTTGAAAACTAGACCCATACACTTTTCATCAACCTAAAAAGTGTCATTACTTGAGCTTTATGCTGGAACGCTATTGGCAAGGGTTGGGTATTTATGTTTGATATGCTCAAAAACTCACGAGAGTTTATGTTTATAGATATCACCGTTATTAATACTTATTGTGTCCATTACTGTCCTAAATGCTTTATCTGTATTAACTTACATAATTTTCCTAATAATCACATGAGATAGGTATCATTAAAAGCCAAGGTTCAAGAGGACTGAATAAGCTGCCGAAATTCACAAGCTCACAAATGGAATAATCAGATTTTGAACCAAAACCTATGTGACATCAAAGCCTGGGTCTTCCCACAACAGCATTCTGCCTTTCCTTCACCAAATTCTATGCCCTGGGTGCATTAGGAGGAATAGCATCGAGCAGACACAAACAAATTCCTGTCTTTAACTTGTGCTGCAGGCATTCAATCCACAGAGTAGATTTTAATGGCAGACAAGTTCAACTTCAGAAATCTCCTTCAACTGCATATTCTTTGTAGCTTGCCAAAGATGTCTCTGATCCTATGAGAGACACAGGACTCTTCTCTGACATTCAGCCCCACAGCAATCAAGTTATTCTTTTGTAACTTACACTACACACAAATAATATCAACATTTCACTATCTAAATTACTTTACTCCTCACTGAATACAAAATGCTACTCTTAAAGAACACTCCAAAGATTGAGAATTATCTTCCAACCCATATGGAAGTCCATTAGGGAAGGAAAATAGAGCCAAAGGGTTACCAGATCACTTGAATAGTATTCCAGAAATAGATGGACCATCTGCTTTTTCATCATTTACCAGTATAAATTAAAGATTTTTTACAATCAAAAAGACTGAAGTCAATTAATATACATTATCTCAGGCAGGAAACATACCAGATCCCACACATTTCAGAATGTAGTTTTTAAAATAGTAACATCCCATTAGCCAGAAAAGCAAGTGTTCCCAGAGCATTCCCACATCCCATTCCCATTTATAAACAGGCCTTCATAACACTTTGCTTAACACTTTCTATATTCACAGACAGAGGGAAATATACAATGACCTAATTTTGATCTCCTTTTCAGAAGTTTGAATAAATTATATTTTATTTTCGTATGACTAAACTAAGTTCATAAGAGGAAGCTTTGCAGGGTTGTTGAAATTGCTAATATAATCTTATTCCTTACACTAGAAATTTCTGGTCAGTTTGCTAAATGAATAGTCTGTGAGGGCTAATACTAATGTGATGCCCCAGAAGAATCTGCTGCCATTTATAGACATCAAGGGAAGTACTAGTGAGTGTAGGATCTGGCTAACGGAACCATGCCATTGGCTGAGGAAGGACATCCACTGGCCGAAACGTGTTTTGGCATCTTTCTCTCCCTAAGGCTACATTTTTGCTGGGAAGGACAAACTGCTGTTAAGACATTGTCCCAGTTATCCACAAGCTACAAAGAGGCACAAGACCCCTAAAGCTGAGAGGAACAAGTTAAACGAGTCAATGTTCAAATACCTGCCAGTGCAAAGTGGACACATCTTATTCAAAGCTATGAAGGAAATATACTCCCATCCGGACTTCCTCTCGCCCTTCCTCACCCCTCATCAATACAAGCTACAGAAATTAATGGCAACAAGACACCAAGCTTGGCAGAGCAAACACGTGAGGAGAGTAACTCTAGCAACTAGGAAGAGGAACTTACATGGTGTTCCCATTCCAGAATATTCTTTCTTTTCACCTCTGCTAGTCAAGTACATATGTATCAGTTATTCTAAACTATGCTCTCTTCTGTGAAACCTCCTCAAGATCCCTTCAGGAAGTAGCATTAGTACATCTCCACATGTCACCATTTTAGGGCGTAAACTGTCAAGCTAATAATTTGTTTGCATGAAACACAAAGTTTTGGGCTCTGGGAACTCTAAAAGCAACGATCTTCAAGTGTGCATTCCCACTACCAAAGACGGTAACAGCAGGCTACCAGGCTCACAGTAACATTTGTTGAGTGAATAAATGAATACATGAAGGTCTTAGTAAAGCTGCAATTAAGGGAATGTCTGCCGGTTGAACAGGATTGTTCTTGATAGAGGAACAAGAATTTAAGCAAGTAAAGATTTAATCAGATATAAATTTGAAGATAGGAATTGGTCTCTATATATTCTCTGCACTACTGTCCTCATTCTTATTCTTCCCTCCATTCAGAAAAAGAACTTGCTAGAATTTACAGACAACTCAACAGGCCTAAATAAATATCAATACTTTTTTTTCAGTAATACAGTGCTAAGACACAGAACCTCAGTGCGCTGCTAAAATACAAACCACCTGAAAAGCCGTTAAGGCTCAAGCTAATGGGCTTTGCACTCGTCACATTTTCCTGGATGTGGCCCTCCTTTAGAGCCATGCATCACAGTGATTTGGCTCCATGTTGTCACTCGTGTTCTATAAATGATGACCTTGGTGTGGATTTGTAGATAGAATCCCTCTCCGCTCTGCAGACTCACTACCTTCTTTCACTGGGAGTGACGGTTTTCCCAGGTGATGCTTTGCTGCAGTGTGGTGGAACTGTTGACGTTAATTAGTTTATGCAAATCAGCTAGAAACCATCCCTGATTAATGTCTTCACTGCTTTATTAATTTTGAATACTTTAAGAGGCTGTTGGACATGTATGATGCAATATCTGCTTAGAGAAGAACTACTCATATGATTAATTTAGACCCTGAAGAACAGTGCTTGATCTCTTCTCGTTGATACTACTAATCACACAAAATTTATAACTTAAAAAAAAGTAATTGAGCCAGAAATGAAACTAAGTTTTACAAATTCTCTACAAGTGGCATTGGCATATAACATCCTAAAATAAGCTGCATGAATTTGCCATCTAAAATTAATAACAGAGAAAATGTAATGGGTGCCTATTCCGTGCCGGGCTCTGTGCTCAGGGCTTCACATGCTTTCACAATCTTAATAGAATAATCTAGCCAGGCAGATGTGAGCAGCAGTTCTGGGGGTCTACCCTTGACCACAGCCACCAGAGCCCAATTCTTAACCATGATGACATGTGGACCAAAATAGCTGAACCGTTCAACAAAATTCGTATCGAATTCATGGAAGTCATTTTTGTTATCACTGTTCCTTCCAAATGTTCATGTTTTCTGACTTTATTTGTATGAGTTCTTCCACTAAGCACTAAGCTTCCATAAGGGCTGAATTTATATCTCACATTGTTCTGCATTACCCACAAACATAAAAAAAAAAAAAAAAAGTGGCTTCTACTGGAATAGGTTTTATTGATTGAATTTTATGGTGAAAATCATTTTTCATCATTCTGTTAAAAGTCACAATCATTTCATTCCCCTCAGATATCTTTTCAAGTGGTAACTATTCACTTAAAGATATTTCTGATATAAATGGGAAGTGTTCATTAAGAGGGACCCCCTTTTATGGAGATGGGTAGAAGATGTTGAAAGAAATGAACGATCCTATGAGATCATTTGTTCAATAAATATTTACTCAGTTCCAGACACTGTAATCGAAATGGTTAGACGCAATATCTCCCACCATGAGTGCACAGTCTAATAGATGAAATAACAGAAGTATAAAAATAACTCAAATATGAAGCATCCTGTAACTAATTCCAATAAAAAAAAAACCTACAAGAGAAGAGCAATTGGGGTACCAAGGAGACAATAACATATGCTTGGAAGTATCAGAGGAAGCTTCTTGAGAGAGACCTCATCTAGACTCGCAGACACTGAGAAACTCGGTCTCAGGCAATCGGAAGTTGATAATAAAAAGGAAACAAACCAGAGCACTAGAAACGTGCCCGGGAGAGGGCCGAGGAGTCTGCCAGCATGAGCCCAGATCCAGGATGGAAAACAACTGGGAAGGTCAACTGAAGCAAAATCCCGAAACCCCTGAAGGCTAGGCCAAGGGACTGGGTTCTTACTGGAATTTATTACTTATTTATAATAGCTCTCGGTATACACAAGGTCTGGGGGATGGAGAAAGGTTGTCATTGTTGATGCCTGTTTCTCAAAAATTCTTTTACTTGAATATGAGATCATCAGATTTGTCCTTTCTGATGAGTGCCCATGTCAGCATTATGGGAAGAGACTTTGATTTCTGGTCTGGCAAGCTTACTCTCTACTGAGGTGCATTCCTGCTGGAAAACCACTTTACCTCCTTCACTCATCTCCAGATACCTTAGTGTTAAAAAAGGACAGTTAGGTCAGGTGCCTGGAGCACTTAACACTCTATTTTATCAAGCCAAAACTGGGGGCACCCATATTAGTGTAAGACATAGGGACTGCTCTTAGCAAGACCCAGCCCAAATGTCACCACCTCATAAAGGCCCCATCCACCACCACACTCCTTATGCTCCACACCATTGTCTTCATTTATACAAGTCATTTCATTGACAGAATCCCTAGTCTCAAGTTGTGCCCTATATAAACAGAAGACCATAAATGCCATATTCTAACTTTATAGGTAAAGATAAAGTGCTACAGTAGCAAACAGCTGGTACAACCAAATCCATATTTCGTGATAGAATAAGGAAATCCTGGAGGAAGTGACATCTTGGTGGAGGTCAAGGAGGTAGGATAGGGAAAACCATTTTATTTAGGACCATTTAACTATAAAGAACAGTCCCATTGAAGGAATTTTAAGATAGGGAGGTGAAGTAAGGGTATATATACCAATGAACCCAAAACTAAACAAGCAAGCAAGCAAAGAATTCAACCTCAAGGAAAATAAATGGCACAAGGAAGCTATGTCACAGGAGCCTCCCACTCTAACTGACACGTATGTGACTCAGTCTCTATTCAGATGTCTTCAAGTGTCTCTCCTCACTGACAGCTAAATCTCCAACCCTTTATTCTGCCTCTTTTGTCAGCCTCCCATGTCTTCCCTTATGTTTGTAGCCCCATATAACCTTGACTTGCCAGGACTCTGGAAGGATCCAAGTCTATCTCATTCTGTCTCAGTGTACCGTAAGTCATGGGTCTCTCGGGATGGGATCTCCCAGTTAAAAGTCTTAAGACCTGGGGCGCCTGTGTGGCTCAGTCAGTTAAGGCTCTGACTTCAGCTCAGGGCATGATCTTGCTGTTTGTGAGTTCAAGCACCATGTCAGGCTCTGCACTGACAGCTCAGAGCATGGAACCTGCTTCTGATTGATTGATTGATTGATTGATTCATTCATTCATTCTCTCACAAAAATAAATAAATATAAAAAAAAAGTTTTAAGACCTGAGGAATACAACTGGCCCAGTTCCTCTTTTTATACCTCTGCATTGGCTCCTCATGGATCAAATGCCACACTTTGTCCAATTAGTTGTTTCTGAAGGTAGAAGAGAAGGAGTAGGGGCACAAGCAGCAGAGCTGTGCCACCCACTTCAGTAGGGACCACGGGAAAGGCAGTCCTTTAAGAGAGTGTAGGTATGATCATGTCCAAGGTAGCATCCCAAGCAGAAAGAGACCAGGCATAATGCACAAAGGTGAAAGAGAGAAAGGCATGGGTGAGGAATTACAAGTTCAAAACAGTCAAGGCACAGCTCGTGACAAGAGATCACAGGCTCTCACGGAACACACTGTATTGACAGTGGGTAGATTAAGGCGCGAAGAGTCTTTATGAGCCCGCTGCCACAGTCCAAGGGGTGGAGAGGGTGAGAACCAATAAAGCCAGCGACGGTGGTACTACATGGTACCTGATGCTTTTCAGAGAAATTTCAGAGTTGCATTTTTAGGCGACCGCATCAATTATGTCTACAAAATGAGGGAAAACTCAAATAGGACTCCCACATTTCTAAATTAGACAACTGGGTAAAAAGGCAGTGCCATTAACTGAAACAGAAAAGGAAGTAGGAGCCATTTATTATTGGGGGTGTGGGGGGCTTTGTAGGGAAATGAGAAGAAAAGAAATGGATAGTAATGGACGCTAATGAGTTCTCAGGCCATGTCTAATGTGACTATGGCATATCCACGTAGAATAGCCGGTAGATAGTCAGATACAGGAGGCTAAAGCATCAAGAGGGGTCTGAGCCAAAAATGAAGACTTGGGTGACCATCCATGATTACACTACGTGAGAGCTCCTGGGAGGGTGTGAGAGAAGACAGAGTGCAGAATCCTACCAGGAGCCTTTCACACATCTGTTAACGTTGACACACAAATGGGCTCAACTCCCCACCAGATTCCAGGCAACCTGAGGACAGGCATGTCTCTTGACACTGACATACCAGGTGCCAAGCACAGACTGTGGAGCATAATATAAGAAGGAAATCCACAGACCACCTCACAGAATCTCCCTCTTCCTGAGGGGGAGGGAGGTTTTATTTCTAGAATGGGGTAGTTCAGGAAGGGGTCATAGAGAATTTGGAGTCATTATAAAATAATAATATGAAATAACAATTGATTCCACACAGCAGTTTCATTGTGTCAAATAAACAAACACTTGATCATGTATTTGGAATAAAAAGTCATTTTCGTCATTGCTTGCAAACACCTGAGTAAATGACCCAAACATACCCGTCTGTCAAAACTCATCAAACCTTTTATATGATATCCATGAATTTTATTCTAGATACAATGACCCTCAATTAAGAAATAGCTATGGTATGGGATGCCTGGGTAGCTCAGCTGGTTAAGCATCCAACTCTTGATCTCCACTCAGGGCATGACCTCAACGTTTGTGAGATCGAACCCTGAGACAGGCTCTGTGCTAACAGCACAAATCCTGCTTGGGATTCTCTCGCTCCCTCTCTGCCCTTCCCCTGCTTGCTTTCTCTCTCTCTCCCTCTCTCTCTCTGAAAATAAGTTTTAAAAACTAGCTGTGGAGAATGTGACTAATTAAAAGAAAACGATTCATTATTTTTTTTAAATTTTCCCAGCAAATACCCATTTATTGAGCACACACTTAGATTCTTAATTAGGAGCTCAGAATACATAAAACATGAGAAAAGTTCTTACTCTCAAGGAACTCATGATTTAGGGTTAACCCAGACACTTAACAGTCACTACAATGGATAACAATTGAAGCAAGAGTAAAGGGCCAAGGGTCAAATAAGACTGTATGAAAAGGTTACAATCCGCTTTGTCTCCCCTGTGCTCCCGGGTCACATATCCAAGGGGAAATGAAGCTGAAAACCTCAGTCCTTAAATCATGAATGAATATATGACCAGAACTATGGGTACTAATTACATATGTAACTCATTAGAAGAGACACAGACAAAAAAGGAAAGCAAATGCAGGGTGATAAAGTATGCTCCTGCGTGTGCGATCATTGTGGCCTAATCAATAATACTGCCCCCCATCATATAAACCACTGTGCCTGGAACACGGGGGTGGCGGGGAGAGTAAGACTAGGAAGGTTAGCTACTTTTAACATGAATGCTAGATAATATTCATTCCTCAAGTCATCTTACGTCACTTTCTTTTTTTTTTTTTTAAATGTTTTATTTATTTCTAGGAGACAGAGAGAGAGAGAGTGCGTGAGCAGGGGAGGGTCAGAGAGAGAGGGAGTCACAGACTGAAACAGGCTCCAGGCTCTGAGCTGGCAGTCAGCACAGAGCCCGACGCGGGGCTCGAACCCACGAACCGCGAGTACATGACCTAAGCGAAAGTCGGACGCTCAACAGACTAAGCCACCCAGGCGCCCCATGTCACTTTCAACAATACCAAGTTCGAGTCTACTCAAACACAACAACTCAACTCACTTGAGGCTTGAGTACTGAACAACCCTTAAAAATATACTGATGGGCTTCAGGTTAACAGTTCTAATTCAGAAAGATACATACTACATTAATTTCTGGGGGAAAAAATCATCTCACAGAGATTTTCATTCATATTTTCATTTGACAGAACTGCCAAAGTTTTTCCAAATACTACAGTGATTTTTTCAAACATTGCATAAAAGGATGTAACCTTTTATAGTTTTTTTTTAACCTCCAAGTGTTCTCTTAGAACAGTGACGCTACTGTGACACTGTAGCTACTCAAAACAAGAACTTATACAGGAAATATAACTAGACACGTAGGCCAAGGCTACCTTTAGCCAGCCATTTTAGCCAAAGAAGCAATAAACCTTTATTAACCCATATGGTATACACTGTTTTCTAGAATATCTTGAAGTACGTGGCTAATTGCAGAAATTGACTTCTGAAAAAAAGTTAAATACTGTATCTTTGAACACTGAATAAATATGGGTATAAAAATCATCTAAGTATTTCACTAAAGGGAAAGAATCATGGTGATTACGCATTTAAAGTAACTGTGCATTTTAATCATTTAGGGCAAATTAACGGCAAAAGGAGGGGAGGGATTCACTTCCATTACAGACACATCAAGACACTCTGTCTAAATTACTTATGATTTACTCCATACATATTTATTCTGCTTGACATAAGTATAGACACATGCAGTATCCATCATGTCTTGGAAATACATTCTTTGAATATTTAGGGGCATACTTATGGGAGTCTTACATTATTATAAAAATTTCATTGTTGGGGTTGTTTTACATACTCTGAGATATTACTGAGCTACATCTTTTCATCCCTTTTTAAAATGCTATTCCTGGAGCACCTGGGTGGCACAGCCGGTTAAGCATCCAACTTAGGCTCACGTCATGATCTCAAGGTTCAAGGGTTCCAGCCCTACATCGGTCTCTGTGCTGACAGCTCAGAGCCTCAAGCCTGCTTCGGATTCTGTCTCCCTCTCTCTCTGCTCCTCCCCCCACTGTCTGTCTGTCCGTCTCTTTCTCTCTCTGTCTCTCTCAAAAATAATTTAAAAATTTAAACAAAATTAATAAAAATGCTGTTCTTTGCCTTAAAATGCTAGAATTCTCAACTCTCAAAAAGAATCTCTCTCTTAAAAAGAAAAAAATGTACTTTATGCTAAGTGAAATAAGTCAGAGTAAGACAAATCCCAGAAGATTTAACTCATATGTGCAATTTAAGAAAACAAAGAAGCAAAAGGAAGAGAGAGAGGGGCAAACCAAGAAGCAGGATCTTAAGTGTAGAGAATTGGTGGTTCCCAGAGGGGAGGTGAGGGTGAGGGATGGGAAACAGGGGATGGGGATTGTTCAGGGCACTTGTGATGAGCACCCAGCGATATATGGAAGTGGCGAGTCACTGTATTATACACCTGAAACAAACATTATACTGTACGTTAGCTAACTGGAATTTCAGTAAAAACTTTAATAAAAAGAATCTTTCTGTTGATAAGACTTTGCAAAGAAGATGAGTTGCCACTTTGGTAGGGCATCAAAGCATGCATCTTTCTAGTATTCACACGATGTAGAAGTTATACATCCACTTGAGAGTATCATGTAATTTTCTGCACGTTAATGGTATGGGACACCCCAATTTTTATCTTCCTCACAAAACAAAAAAATCCTGAAATATAATAAAGCTGTTAAAGCTACTGGCAAGTTTGGTACAAAATGCCTTGTCAATGGCAGCGCGAGTTTTCAGTCTCTCAATCATCACTAAACATTCTCAATCATCATTTCAGGACTAGAATTCCAAAACTGAACTAATAAAAGTATACCATAGTATTTAGTATTGGTAGCATTTTAACTTTTAAAGTTTTGTAGTACACTGAACATTTTTACAATTGTCCTTTGTTTCCAATATCTATGCCTTGGAAACTAACATATGTTGGGTAAGAGATAAACTAAAACAAATGATATCTTTTACAAGATGAAATCTCTCTGGGTGGGAAATACCACCCCACATTGTACTGATGTTGTTCCTCATCAGCATACGCTGGAGTGGTCGTTCACACTCATGTTAAATTGACTAGCAAATTATGGAAAATTAGTTCATTCTTAATATTTATTGCTGTGGGGATTAATATTCCAAAGAGGAAATGGCAGGTGGGCAGACCTGATAAAATGCAAGCGGGATTGAAATGTTCAGCAAGGGGTGGTATAATTTGCTGTCGCCTAATGATAAAGACTACTGGATGAAGAAAAAAGACACTTCAACTATATTCATAAAATAAAGAAACTGTTCCAAGGCTCCAAGAATTAGAAGTATACAGCAAAAAGGTTGAACTGTAGACTAAACATTGGGGAGTCCCCAGTTTTAGCTTATCCCATTTTGTTCAGAAACCCGCTGAGTAACAATATATATGGTTCTCTGGCTAAAGCCAAACGAAACAGCCATTGGCTAATCATAGTTAAGTATAGAGAACAAGGCTGAAATCACGAGACAAGAGCATTCTTGAAGAACAGTCGATGGGATGCCACTTGGGCTCGTATTGCCAACGGCCGGGCAATTATAACCTCACGGGTCCCGTTTCCAAAGCAGAGGTCCGGCAACGAAGATATGGATGGGACAGAAATCACCAAACTCTTGACTGTAAAGAGTTTATAATCCTGTGTTCCAAAATGTTGACATATCTGGCTTCAGCCTGTACCAATACAATGTCATGTCAGCATTCATAGCAGCGAACGTGTGTCTAATTTTAAATAGTGATTCCCAGTTAACTTTCTCAATGGACAATTCTTTGACTGGTTTCTTTACTCACACGGCCAGCCACAATTAGTATTTTAGGTCACAAAATATATGCACAAAGAATTCTTAAATCACCATAAAGAGATATTGGTCTCTGACCATGATATTGAGTACACTTTTTTAAATAAAGACTATTTTTATGCAAGCTTTCGCATATTTTCATAAAGATATTTTATTTGCCTAAGCAAGCTGATTCTTCATAGCTAAGTTATAAATCTAAGACCATATCCTGTTTGGGGATACAGTTATGAGATCAGTGTGGTTCCCAGAAGTTTTATTTCTGTCAAAGGTTGGAACAAATGACTCACCAAAGTTATACAAATTTTCACAGCAGTGGGTAGTATGTCTATGCACAGAAATCTGGTGTGAAATGCATTTAGTCAGAGTGGGTGATGATAATTCCAGTGGTGGGGAGCGGCAGAAGGTTCCACCAATCTATGTGGCTTTGGAAATCAGACACATCAAAGATCATTATTTCTATATAATCCCCTGAGCACCTACAGGGATAATATCACTGAAATTTCAATCAAATTGTTTGATTACTATAAAATGAACCTACTTACCAGTTTTATGGTCTCCATTTTTTCCCTCACTGTTAAAAAGAAAACTAGGAATATACCGGTTAATGGTTGCAGTGTGCATATTATTACTGAAACCCTGGAAAGATTGTAGAAATAGTTCTTACTTTATGCACCCAGTGTCCACTGTCATACCTCTATTCTCTTGTTCATTTGTTATTTTTATTTGATTCCAATCCAGCAGCCGTCACCTTCATTTTTGTTTTCACAGTTTAAGTCACATAGAAATTCGCCTTATTGGGGTGAGCATTTAAATGACTTGACAAATTTGCACCTGGACCTTACCAAGTCAGCAAATGGTTCTGCATGATTACCAAGAGTCTCGTTACATTAACTTCCCTGCTTCATTTAGAGCCCAGACCAAACACTATAAAACAAAAATGAGTAATCCCATGTACCAACTAAAATTCCACCATATTCAGTTCATGTTCAAGTGATGATACTACTTATAGAAAATGTCTCTTTACTTTGTGAATCCAAGTGACACAAAATAGTATCTTTTTTTTTCCCATGAAATATCAGCTTTCTATAGCCAACAAAAGCGAAGGATTCAGAAAATGTAAAAGAAG
The DNA here is from genome assembly GCF_008692635.1 of Crocuta crocuta. NCBI lineage: Eukaryota > Metazoa > Chordata > Mammalia > Carnivora > Hyaenidae > Crocuta > Crocuta crocuta. The sequence continues at coordinate 1,718,546 of NW_027532599.1, forward strand.
CTTCAACATTTATTTTCAGACTGTGCTGCTCACCTTTTGATCCTGAAAGCAATGAAAGCTGGACACAGAAACAAATTCTTTTATATAGGCTGGAATTCATATAAATTTGAAATGGCTCAGAAGTATCAAATAAAATCTGCCTGGACTTTATTGGTAGGATCTGATCACCTAAATTGAAAAGCTGAATTTTATCAACACAGAGTGTATTCTTCCATACACATATATCTTTGTTTATAGTAGATATGTAGATCTGGATATAGTTATGTTAGTCATTCAGAACATATCAAGTTGTATGTACTACACATAGGCTGTTCTGCCCAGCATTTTTATTTCTAAAAAGGGATCATTACCTTTCCTACCAGGACTTTGAAATACATCTGTTTCACCCTTGGGTTGCCTTTCAGTGTACTAAGAGTAATCAATATAATAACAGTATTCTTATATTTTCACAGTATCCTTTTAGTTAATGTTTATTTTTCAGAGAACGAGAGAGAGAGAGAGGAGAGAGAGAGAGAGAGGATGCACAAGAGGGGTAGAGGCAGAGAGAGAGGGAGACAGAGGATCTGAAGTGAGCTCTGTGCTGACAGCCAAGAGCCCGAGGCAAGGGTTCAACTCAGAAACTGTGAGATCATGACCTGAGCCAAAGTCAGACGCTTAAATAACTGAGCCACTCAAGTGTCTGTCACAGTATCTTTCAATACATTCTCATATCTTGAAACAGCGTGTGAGTCTCTGGTCAGGTACCACGGGCATTGTACAACAGAGTACTGAAGCGAAGACACAGTGAATGACTTAGGACCAAACAGAAGGCAGGCACTGTGACACCCAGGATGGGGCTCATCCCCTGTCTTCGGCTGTTCTGCAGTAAAGATGCTGTGCCCCGGAGCATTAATAAAGCTAGTGGTATTAGATCCACTAGTGTCTCAACATGGTATTAATAAGGCCAGTTGGCAAAGTCCATATAATAACATCACTATCTATGGAGATGATCACACTTGACCCTGGTCTCTTCTTTCTTTCCCATTTTGGACCAATGCAAGGAATTCCAAACAAGCGCCATGTTTAGATCCTTTCTTCTGGGTCCTCCTCATGAGCACTCTTCTGGTGCTTATTCAATAAGAGTAGCGGGCCTGGGGTCACAGCTGGCCTCACGCAGAGTTCCTGGAGGATGTGCATCTGATGTTCCCTGGATGGCTGAGCCACTTTGCAGAAATCACTTGTAGCAACAGCAATTGCCTTAGTGGGTGGAATATTCGGTGCTCGGCTTTCAGGTCTGAAAACTGCCCCACTGAACACAGGAGGTCATGTGCTGGTGATACAAACACTGTCAATTTTTCATATACAGACTGATTAACACTTAGCAAAGCATCTATTCCATATAAAGCAACTGTGTGATATCCAGATGTTTCCATTAAAGAGTATTTTTTAAGTAAATGCAAAATGATATAGTGTCAACACTGGCTGGCCTTTCTTAGTTTTATAAAGTACTTTTTTTTTAGGAAAATCAGAGAAACATTTCATGTTATCCACAAGCTAAGTATCTCGAATGCTTTCAATAAAATCTATCTTAAAAATGTTCTTCCATCATCCTTACAGAATCCCTACATTAGAACCCCTGATTAACAAAACAAAAAAGAAAGGTTTTAAAGATGCAGAGGAGATGCTACTGTTAATTAAATCTCTTTTATCTGGATTGATTAGTATAATTCATTATTCACTACTCCTCTGGACAGATGTGTCAAACTATAGTAGAATGAGAACACTGCTAATACTGTATCCGATCACATTACTTCAAGCTTAAAAATACCCACCGTTAAAACTGAGCACCCAGATTTCCGAAGTGTTTCTCCCGCTCGATGTTTTTCAGTACCAGCATGCCCAAAGGGTTGCGACTGTCATATTTTGGATATGTTTCTTCTAATTACCTTTTGCAATTACTTCAATTTTAGGAGTACGACTTTGTAGTTTCAGAGTACTGCAATATGAAAACATCTGAAACCAAGCAGCTTACTCTAGATAATTTGCAGATACGTTTTATTAAGAGGGGCATTTTTGTAAATTTTACATAAAATCAAATTTGATGAAGCTTAATGACAGTTTAATAAATGCAATAAAATCAAGAGATTGCATAAGCTATCTTGATGAATGATATTCATTTGTTATCACAAGGATTTTCCCCCCTCCAGCAATTATTTGTACAAAACTCAAATTATAAGAAAACTAAAGAAAACATGATTTCCTTAAAATTGAGTTAATTTTGAGTAAGAAGAAAATTTTAAAGGATTATCAAATAGTCCTTTGAATATGCCCTTTAATGAACTGTGCAAGTGAATGGAACATATGGATATCATTTCCCTTGCAATACATGTGGGTAAAAGTTACAGGAAATATCATTAGCAAAATGTGTTGCAGACTTGATTACACCTCCCAATATTTGAAAGATAGTTCGATGTGTTTTATAAATGCAACATGTGCCACATTCCTAATTATTACTCAATTCCACATCTTCTCTCTCATATCTTTTGAATATGTTGAAGTGATGGTAATGTCCTTCAAGATGAAAGGAAGGCAGGCTCAGTAACAGATGAATCACAAGCGCTCTCCTTACACACTGGCTTTGTTAAAAATAAGCACTGAGCCGGGAGAGCTACCACCCAGCCACTTGGGTGAGGGCAGACTAGGCGGTGGGCATTATGGGAGGGTCAGCCTTACCCCCAAACCAACCTTCCATGACTGGGGGCGCAGGTCTCTGCCTCCTGCCTTCTCTGTCCATGGCTCACTTTTGGCCAAAATAGCCTTATGGAATTCTTTCATGTTCTCATGGTGACTTTTAATTCTCTATTTGTTCTTACTAAGTTATGATTGAATTTCTCACTCGGTTCTTTTATATTGTATCACTAAAGAGTAGGAGCATCAGAAAGGAAGGAGGAAGGGAGAGAAAGAAGAAGGAAGGAATAAAGAAAGGGAAGAAGGAAGGAAGGGAAGGAGGGAAGAAAAGAGAAACCTGGCTTTCAGCACCACGACTCGAGTGCTCAGAAGGCAGAGAAGGAAAGCCATCTCTTTACACTATCCCTCCAGCACATAAGAATCCATGATCTTATCCAGATGCCTTCCCTCCAGTGGATCAGAAGTTGCACCATTCTAAAACGCCACATAAAATGCCAAAAAGTGTTTAATAGTATAAGAATTATCAAAATACACACTATCTATGGGCATTTACAGCATGGATGGATACGGCCTTCTCCAGTTTAGAAAGGAAAAAGTTATTTGCATGATAGGCCTCAAATCGGGTCTGAAAACCAGGCTTTCAAGGTCTCAGATGGTGTTGGGACTGCCTCTCGGTGAAGTCCCTGCTGCCACAGGGCCCTTTGTTCCTACTCTGGTTCGGTCCCATGTGACTGCGAGCACGCGGAAGGAAGTGTGGGGAGACTTCCCCGGCCAGTGCTCCCCACACACGGCTCTGCCCCCAGGCTGCCAGCTTCTGGCACTTTCAGAGGTACCTGTTGTCCCCTCAACGTTCTCATCTGTATTTCTCACGTAGGTGTCACTTGCGTAGCATACATTTATATTGACAATCCTGAAATAAGAAGAAATATCTGTACTTCGACAACTTTAAAAATGTCCTCAAAAACAGTAATTTTCTCCCAGTAATTTTCACATTTTCTGACATGACCTAGAAAGACCCATCACAAACAAACACTGCTAAATCTTGAATCAGGGTTTTAAGAGAGAGCATTATTGTTCCTTTTCTCCATCTACCAAACACATACACACACACACACACACACACACACACACGTGTGTGCCCCCCCAACATACCCACACATTCCATAGAAAATAAAGTCTCAGTTTCAGGTGAGAAAACAAATTATACATATTGATCTTCTGACAAGAGGGTGAGAAGGATGTTAAAGATATAAACAGAACCATGATTTACAGTGTAACTTGCCAAACTAGGACCACAGTGTGCAAAACACCATCACTTAGCTTATGAAATTATCTCCTAATCCAAATATTAGTAATACAGGGGGTAGTAAGGATTGTAACTCCTTTACCCAGTTGGAGAATACATGATAAATGTGCCATGTTACATTTTGTCAACTTAAGGTGTACAGCATGTTACTTAGATACATTTACATATTGTAATAGGATCATCCTTGAAGCAGTATTTATCACATCACATCATTATAGTACAATATTATTATCTATAGTCGTTATGCTGCACATTAAATCTCCACTGCTTATTTACTTCTTGTAAGTTTGTTCCCTGAAACATTTGTTTCTATCTATAGATAACAGAAATTCATGAATGTTTTCCAATTCAGTAATTTTTAATTTTTTCTAGCTTGAGGTATCACTGACAAATAAAATTTCAATTTTAAAAAGAATATTAAAATGAAGAGTCGGGGGCGCTTGGGCAGCTCAGTTGGTTAGTGTCTGACTTCTGTTCAGGTCATGGTCTCAGTCGGTGAGCCCCACATCAGGCTCTGTGCTGACAGCTCAGAGCCTGGAGCCTGCTTCGGATTCTGTGTCTCCCTCTCTCTCTCTGTCTCTCAAAAATAAACATTAAAAAATAAATAAAATGAAGAGGCTATGGGTTAATAGGATTATCAGTGATTTTTTTTTCCCTCTCTAGATAATCCAATAGTATCAAAATTCCTTACGATCAGCACATGTTGTCCCAAGGACAAAGACCAAATCCTTAACACAGCTCACCTGAGCTACCTGGCCTTCCCTGTCTCCCTGAGCCTCTCCGTGTTCCATCCCCCATAGCTTCCATTCATTTCCTTTCCCCACTCTGCCTCAGAACCGGCACAGCTGCTCTTCTTTCAGACTAGAAAGTTCCCTCCTCCTTCATCTCTACTTAGTTAAATCCTACTTGAACCCTCAGCTCAGCTCACACAGAGCTTCCCAAGGAGGGCTTTTCCTTACTTCCCAGACCAGGCAACACCCCCTGATAAGGAGCCCACACTATCCCCTGCTTCTCTGGGGCAACACTATCGCAATTCAGGCTTGTACATCCATTTCATTTTTATTTCTCTAATCCATAAACTCCCCTCGGCTCTGATTCATTCAATATTATATGTCTAGCACTTAGCACATAGTAGGCACTATTTGTTGACCGAGATGGTGTATCTTCATAATGTTATACATTACAGCACTTACAAGGTTGACGTAGTTAATAGATAAGTCGTGGACAAATTGAGGTTTAAAAAGTGTTAATTACACAAATGCATTATATAATGGTTTCATGGAAATCTGAAAAATGCATGAATCCAAGGGCACTTATCAAAAAGTGTCTCCTATTACTAACATTAATGCAAGTGAATAAAGAGAATGTCAAATGACTACAATGTACATACTAAAGAATTTCATTTGTTGAGACATTTCTGCTCATTAATCCTGATAAAAACTATTAAATATTCTCTGTAGCTCAGACAAAGCAGCTAACTACTGGTATAAATCTTCATAAGCCTCTAAAAGGACTTAAAAGACATAATAAACCCTATTTGTAAGACATACACATGATTTGAGGTTGGCTGAGTTTGGGTGTCCAATTAAAATTATTGCTAACTGCACTGCGGCTGTCCCCTGAGGGACCCACTTCTGGGACATCAACTCAATGGCCCTGCTATTTTCTTCCGCTGCACAAGGACACCCTTTGAAACATAAAATCAGACTCACTTGCTCTAAGGAAGCACCAAACTCTTTGTTTTAATTTACCATCTGCAAGAAGCTAAACTTCATTATTACAAATGTACAAAGCAAGCTAGAAAACTAACACCATTCAATGCAAAACAGTGTTGCCCTCAGAGAACACAAACACCAGAGTCCACGTGTCAATTCCCGGTTGTCGTTTCATAAATAATCTACCTTGTGAGTCCTCCACAAGGAGTCTGAACTTGTGGGTACACTTTCTGCAACCTATTTGCTGAGCTACGTACTTCCTCCAATTTGTTTCTGGGCTTTAGGAATATCAATTAAATATTAATCAAACGAAAGGAAATCTCAGGAAGTGAATGAATGTAATGACATCCACATTTACCCACGTACATAAAAACACACATAAATGTTTTAATGTTTTAAAGTTTTGTCTTGCCTGCAGTCTGGAATTATCCACCATGTAAGACCTCTATTACATTAGCACATGTAATTGAACAAATGCCACACACATCACTTCTCTCAGCTGTCTACCTCTCCTTTCCAGCTTTTTACAGCTTTTTGTTGTTCTCTGCAAGTAATGAAAAATAAAACACCACCATTCTAAACAAACCCACTGTATGTGGTGTAGACTACTTTTCACATCGGTTCACATCAGTTGATCATTCTCCATTGGCTTGCATCAATGCATAAACTTCTCTAACTTGCTAATGAATTACTGATAGCAGGTGATAATACTTCAACTTGGGAAGATTAACCCATCTCTTATTTTCTTGAAAAAAATCGAGGCCATCCCGGATGAACTTTCCTAATATTTGATCTCCTTCAAACGCAAAATCTCACCTTCCCCTCTGTTCTAGTATTTTTCTATCAGGAGAAAAAAAAAAAAATCATTCCTGCTTTGGAGCTGATTAGAGATAAATAAGGTTAGAAAACATACATAATGCTAAATCCTTCTCCACCCCAGTGGGCAATCAATTCCAAATGTCTAAAATTTAAAACCTAATTATCAAAAAAAATTATCTGAAATCATTTAAAGTGATTATCTCCACGGAAGGAAAATGGAGATGGTAGCAAGCGATTTACTGGGTGAATATCTGACTCTTTAAACTATGTTATAACATTAAAATAAAAACTATTCCCTCTCGGGCACCTGGGTGGCTCAGTCGGTTCAGCATCCAACTTCAGTTCAGGCCAAGATCTCATGGTTGGTGGGTTCAAGCCCCATGTCAGCATCTGTGCTGACAGCTCAAAACCTAGAGCCTGCTTCGGATTCTGTGTCTCCCTCTCTCTCTCTGCCCCTCTGCTGCTTGTGCTCTCTCTCAACTATAAATAAACATTAAAAAAATTTTTTTAACAACTATTCCCTCTGTTTAGCAATCATGAATCTCCCAAGTTGGTCTGTTCCTCTTACATTTGAGGGGATGGTTCAGTGGGTTGAGCATCTAGTTCTTGGTTTTGGCTCAGGTCCTCATGCCATGGTTATGGCACCAACCCTCAAGTCAGGCTCCGCACTGGGCATGGAGATCGCTTGGGACTGTCCCTCTCCCCTTCTCTCTCTCTCTACTCCTACTCCTCCCCCACTCACATGGGCTCACTTTCTCTCTCTCATTCAAATAATAAATAAATTTTTAGAAAAGAATTTTTTAAAAAGGGAGTCCAGAGAAAGAACAGACAGTAAACTGTTTCTCACTCTAGCACATGGGGTTAGGTCTGCTGAGACAAGAAAGTGGGAGAATCAAAACCACCAGAGGGATTTTTCACACAACACATACTGTTCTCTTCTCACAGATTTTGATAGTCTCAGAAGGATATCAGCATCTCAAAATGAAGGATGAATATGTTTAGTCTGAAAATTTCCCCAAATGATTCTGATGGATTGCTCTGAGGTAATAAGAACTTTTTCCCCATGCTAAGGATGATTTTCACAAAAAGTTCCTGGGAACTAAGCTGAAGGGAATGGGGTGGCACTATTCTGAGTATTTTTGTTTCTTTGACCATCTTCTTCAAAAAAAAAAAACATTCAAAATTGTGGACTACCCTATGAAAAATACAAAAATGTTTCTTCATTTTATTGTACATTGAAACCACTAAATAACATATAGTAAACATTCACTTTCAGAGTGTATAAAAAATTCCTAGTAAATGCTCAGTGCCAAAAACAACTCTGTAGTAAATATTTTCACTTACTATTAATTCGCTTTCACTATGGTGGCTACATTAGTACACATATAAAAGCATAAAAATGCTGGGGCGCCTGGGTGGCTTAGTCGGTTAAGCGTCCGACTTTCGCTTAGGTCATGATCTCGCGGTTTGTGGGTTCGAGCCCCGCGTCGGGCTCTGTGCTGACTGCCAGCACAGAGCCTGGAGCCTGTTTCAGGGTCTGTGTCTCCCTCTCTCTCTGACCCTCCCCTGCTCACGCTGTCTCTCTCTCTCTCTCTCTCCCCTAGAAATAAATTTAAAAAAATATATATTAAAAAAAGCATAAAAAGGAGAGGCTACATTGGCCCTACACTCTCCATCCTTCTGCCCTTACATTCCAGTCCCCGCCCAAGAGAAGCCATGAGAGCTTACAAGCCCAAGGATAAGCCCATGGTTACCTCTTCCAGGCAACATGAAGAAACTTACACAGGAGACTCAGAATCAGCGCCACTGTGATGAGCAGTAGAGCTCAACGGCTGGTGTGGACAAAGCAAAGGCTTTGATGATCTGAAGAATCATCAGATGACAATCACTAATTAGTTGCACTTTCAAACAGAAGTATACACCTGAGGGAGGGAATAAATAGAGCAGGAGTTCTGCAGAACACGGGAGCCAAAAGGGGGGGCATGGGACAGGATGAAGCCAGGGCAGGAACAAGGATGCCCTGCTCTTTGGGCTACAAGATCAGCACCCTCTCCCCCAAGACACGACCCAGTACGGTTCCCGGGAGTAACTACTACACACATCTGGACCAGCCAACAGGAGCCACCTTGAAGAGTCGTAACTGAGAAACCACTTAGACGCCTCCCAAAACTGCATATGATCCTCCCCTTTTTGGGGGCGGTGAGAACAGCAAACAGAATAGTCTCAGAGGAAAGAACTGAACATTAGGTAACGATAGAAGCAAGTTAGTACAGTGGATGAATTCACTGGCCTAACCACTCACAGAATCAATTGCATTAGTCACCGAGAGTTACCAGATTTCTTACACGTCTTCTGAAAGATTAGGCTGCTTCCTTTTAAATTATCTGAAATTTACATTGGAAATAAGCTCTTATTTCATTGTTCGAAGCATAATCTCTGGTTTGATAGGTGCCCATTTTTCAAACACTATTTCTATCATCAGCTAATACTTCAATGTTCATGTATAAGTGATGTACTAGGGACTTAAAATGGCTTAATCTATACAATACCCATAAGAAAAGGAAAAATTGGACTCAAAATTAATACCATTTGTGAGCACATGAACACAATCAATTCTTAATAGCATGAATTTTTGACAAGCACTTGGCAATGCCTTATTAAGTTTAGGAGTACCCTAATAGCATTGGCGTCAGGAAATAAATGCAGAATAAATACAATTGTTTGTCTTTTTTTTTTTCTGGTTGGGGGGATGGGCGGTCTATGTATGAAATATCAAAATTTTCTAAAACAGTGGCTTCAAAATAGCTGCATAGTTTTTCATTTAAAGTGTTTTCTTAACAAACTAATGTAGTTAGTACATTGATATTTAACACTGAGGTATCACAACAAATTATTTTGGCTTATTTCTTACATATTTTAATAGCTCCCTTCAATTAAAGAGAAGCATTTATTTCTTTCAAAACCTCAATCTGTTTTTTAAATAAGCATCATTCTAGGACTTGATAGTCTGTCTTCTCCACACAGTAAGAAGAAATGTGATGTCGTGGATTATGGAGGCCAAATCCTGGTTCAAATACTGTTCTCACCACTTACAAAGCTGTATGACTCTAGAAAAATTACAGAGTCTTTCTGGACAGCCTGACTTTTTTTTTTTTTTCTTTTAAGTTTATTTACTTATTCTGAGAGAGAGAGAGAACGCACAAGCAGGGGAGGGGCAGAGAGAGAGGAGAGAGAATCCCAAGCAGGCTCCATGCTGTCAGCATGAGCCTTTTGTAGGGCTCGAACTCATGAACCAGGAGATGACTAGAGACAAAATCAGGAGTCAGAGGCTTAACTGAGCCACCCAGGCACCCCATGAACAGCCTTACATTTTAAATTGAAGGTAATAGCATCTACCTTAGAGAATTTGTTCAGCCACATACGTAAAGTACCCCTTGCCAGGCGTTGCCTTGGAGGGCCCACCTGGTTAGTGGTAGTGACAGGGCCACACACCATGTTATGCATCCATCACAATATGAAAACACCAGACTTCGGTATATATTTATGTTGTGTATACCATGTACATAGACACGTATATCATACGTAAAAGCGGTATACCTATGTCCAATGTAAAAACTCCAAAAACAAGGAAAAAGAAGGAGGATAAATGATGTGTAATGTTAGGTATCAACATTCTTCGCTTTGGTTACTTTGTCTTTGTGGAAACACAGAGCCCTGTTGTCCAGTTACACTATTGGGCCCTAGATTTAAAACCATGGGTAAAAAATCTACAGAAAGGAGGAGATGACCATATGGACAAAGAATGCGATGTCTGTAAAGCCAAGTTTACTCAGGGACTTAACATAGGTGTATGCCTGTTCTTGGCCTCAGAAGCAGGAGGTGGGACACTTTCTTGATGCTTCCTCGAGAGAAAGCTTTGCTCTGATCCTTCCACTTGGGACTCTGAAGAATGATAACCATATGTAGAAATCTCACCTTAGACACAAGGTGAAAAAGTGCATTCAGATGAACCCCAGGATAACCACAACTTCTTTTAATCACGGACTTGGAACCACCCTCTATAGGAGGCCACCTGGTGCATTTCGGACTCAAGCAGCTATCTTTACACCCCTCAATGCTTGCTTTAGGCTAGGCATTTGCCACAACATTTGTACACTTAACCAATTTGTCTGCTTATTATTGTGAAATTTACTCAGATCCTAAGTGAAAAACCAAACAGTCCATGTAAGGCACCCTGACATAACTTTTCAGTTACCAGCCTCTAAACAAACACTAGAATTAAAGTTGGTCAAGTTTTTATTTGTTTTGCTTGCTCTATGTGAAGAAACTTCAAGTACTTTAAGTCCTTCATTTTCCTCTCCTCATTAGGAAATGGATTACGGTAAAAACTTGGATTGCAAGTAACTTATTCTGTGAGGACAAGTGAACAATTCTAACAAATTTTAACTTGATAAACAAACGATGTCTTGAAATATGAGTAGTACGTGATGCCAAACGTAACATGATCACAACTGAGCCAATGGTTCTTAAAAGACACTTTGATATACAAGTGCTTTGGATTACAAGCATGTTTCCAAGATGAATTATGCTCGCAGACCAAGGTCTTACTATATATCATATTGATTTTAAAGGAAGAGAGACAAACCACCCATGGCCCATGCCTCACCACGAATTTTATAACCCTGTACTTTCAGCCATGATATTGAAAACCTTATCCTTTCTTCATTCTCTGTTTCAAAGAGTACTTCTTTAATTATACACAATAGAACATGGGTGTCCCTCAAAAGGTAAGTAAAGCTGTTTCTGCAATCAAGTAAATTTAGGATTATTGGAAATGAGGTTAAAGAGGCTATTTTTTGGATCTCAACGAGTCTTTCATATGCTAATGGTCACTACGAATCCTGAGGGATTATGTTATTATACTACATTTGCAAGCCCATGGGACAAGTCTGGACAAATCACCTCTTACTCCTTGAAAGAGTATGTTGGAAACTGCTACTTCAGACCAAAATTTCCCAAAGTGTGATCCCCAGGGCCCAGAGCGTCAACATCGCATCAGAACTTGTTAACAATGAAAATCCCCAGATTTCTCCCCAAACCTAAGGAATTAGCTCCTCTGAGGGTTGGGACCAGCAACTGGTATAAAGAAGCTCTCCAGGTAATTCTGATGGAAGTTTGATACCCTCTGGTCCAGCTGGACCATTCTTCTCTGCAAAAGTGAAAACATGGTCCCAATTATCTTAGAAAAGAGTTTTCAAATCAAAATGAGTCTTTAGTAATAGGAAGTTTTTAAAGATATATCATATGTCTTCCTTCCTTACCGAAATCATTTTTGATTTGGAAGAGCACCTCCAGCTTTACACATGATAGAAAATGTCTTTATTCACTCTCTCATTATTTTACAGTTTGCCCTTAGCAGGATCAAATCTCTGATGCTAATATTATTAAAGAGAATTAGTAGCTGGTTTTGTTGTATATGAATGAGAACGAAAACATCACCTAGTATTTATCCCATGATCCAGATTTCCTATTTTACTTTAACATAAATAAAAGCAGAAATAAAAACTAATATGTCAATATAAGTCTTTTAAAAATATCTGTCTATAAGGTATCTAAATCAGTCAAAAAACACACATACAGAATGTAGAAAGGAGGGGAGACTTGTGTTTAAGGAGCACAGAATTTGAGTTTTGTGCAATGAAAAGGGTCGAGAGATCTGTTGCACAATAAGGTCACTTATTGTGGACACTTGCCAATGTTTAAGATGGAAGATGTAATGTTATGTGACTGTAACCACAACTAAAAATTAAGCAAAAATTTTAAAAATATATTTCTTTATTCAGTTCACACAGTGAAACTGAATCACGACAGCCCGTCCTAACTATTGGAAACTGCATTATTATAATATCAATATGCTCTACCTAGGAACTAGAGTATTGAAGGAAAATATATTTAAACCATTGAGACATAATATAAACTTATTTTCAAAATAAAGAGTGTGACTAAAAAGTGAATGGCACAGCATCAAGGGGCTAATTTTATTTTAGGAAAACAGACACGAAAGCCCTCAATACAAATAAAAGAAACAGTCCCTGGTCATTTATTCCACAAGCTTCTATTGAGTTGTGTAAGCACTGTGATTGCTAACCACTGGGGAAACAAAGGAGATGTGATTCCTGCCCTTAGGAAGCTTATAATACATTGGAAAGCTATTTATCCAAAAAATTACACACAGTTGAACAATTACTCTTTTTAAAAAAGTGGAAAATAGGGCTCCTGGGTGGGTGGCTCAGTCAGTTGAGCATCCGACTTCAGCTCAGGTCATGATCTCATGGTTCGTGGGTTCGAGCCCCACATCGGGCTCTGTGCTGACAGCCAGCTCAGAGCCTGGGGCCTGTTTCAGATTCTGTATCTCCCTCTCTCTCTGTATCTCCCTTTCCCTGCTCATGCTGTCTCTCTCTCTCTCTCTCAGAAATAAATAAAACATTAAAAAAATTTTTTTAAAGTGGAAAACAGTCAAATTGGTTTTCAAAAATATTTAACCATAGTCTTTGTCAATATAGGTTTCCACAGTATAGCTAAAACTCATTTTTGGGGGGCACCTGGGTGGCTCAGTCAGTTAAGCCTCCAGCTAGGTTTCAGCTCAGGTCATAATTTCACGGTTCAGGAGTTCAAACCCCACATCAGGCTCTGTGCTGACAGCGTGGAGCCTGCTTAGGATTCTCTCTCCCTCTCTCTTTGCCCCCCCCCCACTTCAAAATAAATAAATAAACTTAAAAAAATAACAACAGAAATAAAACTCATTTTTTAAAGTTCTAGAAATCTCTAAATATTCCAAGTTCTAGCTCAGACTGCAGCTTGAGAAACTGGGTTATAATAAAGACACCTTGGCTTAAGTCTGAACAGACAAGATTTTTGAGAAGCAAAATCATTTATTATAAGCTTTTAATGCCTCCAATATAATCTCCCATTTCTCTACCAGCATTCATCATTTCTATTTGTATAGTGCCTGACAGTTTATAAAGCACTTTCCTTGACATTATTTCACTTGATCCTTACAACTCTTAATTAGGTTGGCAGATACTATCTTCATCATTTTATAGATGAGATGCTGAGACAGAGGGAGATGAAGTGACTTGCTAACAGTCATCAGGCTATTACTTGCAAAACCAGCAGTAAAAACCAGGCTTTCTTTTCACTAGGCTACTGCACTTATGAATTCCTTCACTCAGTAAAATCATGAGGCAACCTGTACAAAATATCACGATTAAACTAATAATTAACAAAAAACATGATGTACTTACAAGTGGGTATACGGCTAGGGAAGATGTCATGGGGAGAGATTTTTGAAGGAAAATGCCCCTCCCTAGATTACTCTTCTCTCCAGTCACAGAACCAGGTAACAACTCCACTTCTGGTTTATGAGTATTTTGGAAGCATTGATTACCATCTTTATTGCCTTAAAAAATGGTGAAATGGAGGACAGTATTTGTGTGAGGCAGAATATAAAAGGGACATAAACTGGAAATGCTTCCTCGCAAGCTGCATACGAGGCTAGCAGAGAAACAGGTAAGCCAGGAAGAAAACCAGAACCACGTGTCTACGAAGTTCCAGAGGAGACAGTGGGCTGTCACGTCACGGCAGACAGTGAGGCCTCACCAGGCCCCTGGTTCCACATCTGAGGTCCGCCAAGTGGAAGGCCCAGAGCAGGCAGCCAGTCGTCCTTTGGTGGCTTCGTGAGCAACCTCCAGCCCTGAGTTCCAGGAGCTTCCCGTCCCCACTCTGTATGTGCCCCGCTGCAGAGAAGCTTGACATCTAGGCATTTCTGACCAGTGCACATTTCTAGGGGAATCTCATCCTATAACCATCCCCACCCCCTACACAACCTCCCCACAACAGTGCATGCCTACACCTCTCTCCCTCTCTCTCTCTCTCTCTCTAGCTGAGTTCAAGGTCTCAAAGTGGAAAAAAAGATCAACAAACTTGTTGACAGAAAGATCAAAGTTCCAGGCATTTCAATGCTATATGCTCCTGACTAACCNGCAACAGTGCATGCCTACACCTCTCTCCCTCTCTCTCTCTCTCTAGCTGAGTTCAAGGTCTCAAAGTGGAAAAAAAGATCAACAAACTTGTTGACAGAAAGATCAAAGTTCCAGGCATTTCAATGCTATATGCTCCTGACTAACCTCAGACCTTCTACCAAAAGGTCTACTACAAAGGTTGAAAAATAAAAGACCCTACTTACTTTATTTGACTTGTTTACAACCCACAACGTAAAAGCTTAAGCACAGAGTTCGGTCTGGGGGCAGGGACAATCTTGAGGACTTTCTCACCTTCCTTCAGTTGGAGCTGCAGGACCATCCTTGACTCCTGTTTGGCCAAAGGTAAGTGTATCCACCTTGGTTATTATAAATAAATCAAAGCACTTAAAAAATCTTTCCCACTGTTATACACTGAATTATATTCTCCCAAGCAAAACTTAGATGTTGGAGCCCTAACCCCTAGTACCTCAGAAGGGACCGTATTTGTAGAAAGGGCCATTAAACAGGTGATTAGGTTAAAATAAGGCCTGGAGGGTGGTCCTCATCAAATCTGACTTACATCCTTATAAGAGGAAATTTGGACACGCAGAGAGACAGCAGCCAGCCAGGGAGAGAGGCCTCAGAAGAAATCGAGACTGCACATGCCTTCATCTTAGACTTCCAGGCTCCAGAACCATGAGAAGATGCACATCTGTTCCCTACACCACCCAGTCCGTGTTCTTGTGTTACAGAGGCCGTCCTCCATACCGATACCTGGAGTCCCGTGCTCCCACACGTATGGTGTCTGAGGTCCATGGCTCTCCCCTTTGTTATCTCGTCCAACACAGTGTTCTAAAGAACGACACGCTCCTCTCATTTCTATAGCTCATAGAATTGTGTGATGCTTAAAACAAAAGGATCCTTTTGTACATGTTGCAAATGTGCATGAACTAGGCCCATGGACAGGAGAAGCCATTTCACGTACCTAATTAAGGTCTTAAATAAACCATTTTTAGAAAAATAACCATTAAGAACTTTAAAACAGTCATTCCACCAATGAGATGAAAAGCGTTTCAATGTATCAGTGCATCTGTTTGCAACATGGCAGACCTGGCAGCCATGTTAGCGGATGATCAGAAGAGATTTCCAGTGTGGAAGCGGGACGTGAAATATGCCTCAATATTTTGCCTGATTAAGTGCTTAAATTCAGAAGGCTTGAATAGAAAATCCAAGTTTGTGAATATGTAATCTTATGATTCAATTTCCCCAGTGTCTGACCCCAAATCCTTACTAATTCCCTATACAACATTTTTCTCTGAGTCTTTTATAAAGTCTTATGTAAGGTGCTAATTTGTGATACAATGCTAATATGTGAAAGTACTCTGAAAGCAGATTATTTTACCGAAATTAGAATTAGTTGCATTACCAACATTGATTTCTAGTAAAGTTTATCCAGAAAAATTTCAAAGACAGTGGATATATTTTCTGAATTTATTACAGACATTTTATGCATTAAAACTTGTAGTTATGGTCCAAAGTGCAGATCGCTCATAAGGAAAAAAAACTGCCGATAAACTAAGCTGAAATAGCTGAATTCAGGTTCCATGTGTAACAGTTCTCTCAAATGAAAATGGTTTCCTTCTGAGGATTTGCAGATCATACCTCATTTCAGACTCCTAGCAAAATGCCTGGGAGATAGTAAGCACTCGATGTATACAGTTGAATAAATGAATATGGGTATTGTAAATATTTTAGCATAAAATCTCCATGTAGAAGGACCATGGTCCTCTTTCAGCCATTCATTATAGCACAGAAGTCAACCTGTTGATATTCAAGTACTATCTTTGTATTGATATGAAAAGGGAACAACACATTATTTATATTATTTCCAGGATGAATCTACTCCTTTCGCCAAAACAATGACACATCATTCACTCATTTATGTGGCATTGTTCACCAAAATAAGCACCTCAGGGACTGACTTATATCAGCGTTTAGTAGATAATGGCTGAATGAATGCATGTTTAGATGAATAATTTTCACAACTACCTTTTAAACTTTTATTTCTAATGCAGCAGCTGTGTGAAAACAGCTTAACCTGTTACCCTTGAAAAAAGAGGAAATTGGTTGTTGATCTTAAAAGGACTATTATGTGCAGAAATCCACAACCCCAAAGTACAGAAGATTTCTGTGACGAACTTAAGTTTTGACGTGTAAAATACTTTTTCAACTTATAGACGAATGAATTCTCTTAGCTCAGCAGCAACGGATTCTAGGAGTCTGCTGCTATATCTGAAAAATTACTCCTGGATTATGTGTTCAACATTTTTTTAAAATATCTTAAAGCGCAATTCTGTTTACCTAGATACTATTCAGACGACAATTTTGGAAAAATAATTTGGAAATTCTGTTCCTCGATTTCAGAGGGAACTAAAAGGTTTTTTTCCTAACCCTCCAGAAACAATTTGCCTTTTTAGAATACAGTGTATTCACACTTGGCTTTACAAGTTGTATTTCAGGCCAAGCTTTGTTGTGACGGGGGTGAAGCATTTTGCTTATCTTTCCTTTGTCCCAAGTTTTTTAGCAAGAATAAAACCTATCACGTGTCATTTTAAGGATAAATAGGCAACAGCTTTTCCAATTCTAACACAAAGAAGCACAGTTCTGTTTCCGTGGCTGGTTACCACCAACATTCCTGAGCTACCAATATCTGCCATGGAAATAAAGTGGGAAAAGTCAGTGAGTACGCACAGGCATCGACAATCTGGATTCTGCGGTCCACTGTCTGTTCAGAGATTCTCAGCTGGTGCCAGTGATAAAATAGATGAGTATTTATAACCTTATTTACTGAGTCATTGGCAGACATTATATCCAAATAAGACTAGAATAAATTGTCGGAGCTCCACTCTGATACCTTGCATGAATTATTTAAGAATCTTCACAACCTGGAATGTTGTATTTCAACAATCGGTGTTTTGAAAAACTTATAAACCCTATGACTCCTTTCTAATCACAAACATTTTCTAAGATATACATACCCAGACAATGAATCACCTCAGTCTCAAATTTCCTCACAAATTTCACTGCTCAAAATCATTCAAACTCATTGTTCTACAAATTATTTCTCAAATGAAGTGACTTTTTTTTTTTTTTTTTCCAATTTTGCTCATCCCCCAACCCCTACACCCTGGTAACCATCACTTAACTTGTTCTGTGTATTTAAAGGTCTGGTTCTCCTTTTTTTGTTTATTCATTTTTGGGGTTCTTTTTCAGATTCCATAGATGAGTGAAGTCATGTATTTCTCTTTCTCAGTGTGACTTATTTCACTTAGCATAATATGTTCTAGGTCTATCCACATTGTCATAAATGGCAGGATATCCTTTTTGAGGCTATGTGATATTCCATTGTGTGTATCTGTGCCTGTGTATTCATCTCCTTTGTCTATTCAACTATGAATGGACACTTAGGTCGCTTTCATGCCTTGGCTATTCTAAGTAATGCTGTGATAAACACAGGAGTGCATATATCTCTCTCAATATTAATGTCTTCACTTTCTTTGGGTGAATATCCATTAATGGATCAAATGGTATTTCTATTTTTAATTTTTTGAGGAACCTCCATACTGTTTTGCACAATGGCTACACCTAGTTACACTCTCATCAAAGGTGTACAAGGGTTCCTTTCTCTCCCATCATTTCTTGCCTTTGTAATTTTAATCATTCGGACAGGTGTCAGGTGATATCTCATTGTGCTTCTGATTTGCATTTACCTCACAATTAGTGATGCTGAGCATCTTTTCATGTGTCCATTGGCCATCTGTAGGTTTTCCCTGGAAAAAGGTCTATTCAGGTTCTCTGCCCATTTCTTAATCTGATTATTTGGGGATTTTGACGTTAAGTTGCAGAAGTTCTTTATATATTTTGGATTTTTTAATTTTTTTACTTTAATGTTTATTTATTTTTGAAAGAGACAGAGTGTGAGCAGAGTGTGAGCAGTGGAGGGGCAGAGAGACAGGGAGACACAGAACCTGAAGCAGGCTCCAGACTCCGAGCTATCCACACAGAGCGCAACACGGAACTCAAACTCACAGACCATGAGATCATGATCTGAGCCAAAGTCAGATGCTCAACTGACTGAGGCACCCAGGCACCCCTATAAATTTTGGATATTAATCCATTCTTTGACGTATCATTTGAAAGTATCTTCTCCCATTCAGAATGTTGTCTTTTTGTTTTGTTGATGGTTTCCTTGGGTGTGCAAAAGCTTTTAATTATGTGTAGTCCCACTAGTTTGGTTTTGCAAATGAAGTGACTTGTTCAAAATTTTTAAAGGCAATTTCAAAAGTAGTATCAATTCATAAGTCATGATTAAATCCCCACCTAGTTTCAATTTTTTTATCTTATCATTTTGGTAAATGTATCATTTAAATACAACCTAAAGATTCTCAAAGCTAAATCATTAAAATTACAGCCTAACCATAATTATTACATCATCAAACTAGTCACATTTCCAAATTCAAAAATAAAATATCCCAAAGTGGCCTAGTTTGTATTATCCAACTTACCTTATTAATATCTGAAGAGTTATTAGCAAGTAGAAGCCTATGGCTTATTTATTTTTTCATTAACATCAGTAAAAACAACATTTGCCTTGATATTCAGTAAATAACTATAATCCCACTGGCACAAAATACAGTTCGTTTCAGAATATGTAAAACTTAAGAGGAAATGTCTTATTGTTTATTAGTTATGTTTAATGCAAGTAACCAAAACAGTTAATTACTGGTCTTCCCTGATAGTCAGCACGACCTGGTTCTTCATTCTGAAAAGCACAGTCACTAAATTTTTACTGTCTGTTAAGGAAAATTAGTTGTTTGTGTATAGTATTAAACTGTTTCCATTTTAACAATAAACGATCACTCAGAATACTCAAATGGCAAGGATGTTCCATTCATATTTCTTTCCAAAGTTTATGATATTCTATGCAAAATTCACTTCTATGTTAACAATAAGACCCACAACTTTGTTGGAGCTCAAGAAAAAAGTGACTACAGTAAATATTTAAAATCCTCATTTGGTCTTCTTCAAAAATTCTAACCATGGGTATATTGCTTACTTCTGTTGGTCTATTTCCAGGCATTTATTTTCAGATCTCTGGGTAAGAATTTACATTTATAGATCTTCCTCGACTTACGGTGAGGTCACATTCCAATAAACCCACCGTAAACTGAATATATTAGGTCGAAATGCATTTAATGCACCTAAAGCTACTGAACATCACTGAGCCTAGCCTACCTTACAGGTGCCAGAACAGACATTAGCCTAGATTTGGGCAAAATTATCTAACACAAAGCCTCTATCATAATAAAGTTTTGACTCCCTTGTGTAATGTATTGAATACTGTACTGAAAGTGAAAAACAGAATGGTTGTAAGGGTGCAAAATGATTGCCAGGATATCATCGGTCGTTTGCCCTCATGATGGCATGGCTACAGGGAAGTGTGGCTTGCTGGCAATGCCCAGCATCACAAGAGAGTATCTTCTGCATATCACTAGCCTGAGAAAAGAGCAAATTTCACAAGTCCAAATATTCTTCTTCTACTAGTTGAATATCACTTTCATAGCACCATAAAGTCAAAAAATCATTGGCCAGACTACCCTGGATCGGCCCATCTGTAGGCTGAAGCTACATTTGACACACATTAAGCCTCCAGTTTACCAATTACTTTAAGAATTATCTAGATTGTAACTTTATATTAAAGGTTCTGAATACTTTTACTTAAGCCCTAGATGTCTCAGAAAGAGAAAGTTGTTCTTCTGAGTTTTCCAGACAATGCCTTCACAGTCTTGGGGAGAGCAGGTGAGACAGGGAGACAAATAGATTTGATCATTAAATCAACGTTAAGGAGCTCAATTAAGGTAAAAATTGAATGAAACAGAGAGAATGCAGAAAGAGTCAGGGTCTACAGTTGAGTACAACTTTCTTCCCCAACCACAGAAGCTTCCTGTGGGGGCCACTTCTCTTGCAATAAGCTCTAAGCCTCTCTTGGCCCCTGAGGCATGTCTACCCAGGGAAGGCGTTCTTCAGAACTCACAATGATGGAGAAAGAACCTGGCGTGCAGTACAGACCTTCACTTTTCTCCCGAGTGAATTTGCTTTCTGTTCTGCTTCTTGCCCGAAGGAAAAATGGCAGAGACATCCAGTTGTCCAGATGTGCCAGTAACTATGGGTGCAAGTCTGTTTCAGTTCTGTTGGGTACTGGCAGCGAGCCCTTTCGACCTAAGATCTGAATGCAGATGTAGAATTCACTTTACTAACTTTTTTCTTTACTACGAACCTTTTTTTTTTTTTTCAAATTGTTATTAAATTCTAGTTAGTTAACATATAATATCATATTGGTTTCAGGATAGAATTTAGTGATTCATCTCTGTTTGTCACTTTAATCTCCACCTGTTTTCTCTATACTATTCCTCCTTCAGTCTCAATGGAAGCAAATGAAAGGCAGTGTTAGTGTAACTCTCTAAAACCCCAACATTTACAGAAGACACTGGGGTGGGGGGATGTCCACTGGCATTTTACTTCCTTTTGAGGGAAACAAACACATAACTATATTCATAAGGATGCCAATGTGAAAATGCTAGAAGAAAGATACAAAATAAATGGAGCTGGTAAGGCAGAAGGGAGTTCCAGACAAGGGATTCTGATAAGTCTTCAGTGAGAACTTTAAGTAGAACTTTATTTTTTAATTTTAGTTTTATTTTAGAGAAAGAACATGAGTGAGGGAGAGGGGCAGAGAGACAGAGAGAGACAGAGAGAGAGAGAATCCCTAGCAGGCTCCATGCTCAGCACAGAGCCTCACACAAGGCTCAATCCCACAACCCTGGGATCACGAGCTGAGCTGAAATCAAGAGTTGGGTGCGAACCAACCAAGCCACCCAGGTGCCCTGAAAACTCTAAGTAGAACTTGAAAGTATTTTGGATTTGAAAAGAACTTACAGAGAAGAGGAGGGAAAACATTCCATGTGTACAGATAATAAAAATGATTTTAATTCTTTGTTAAATGAGGTTCAAAAAAAAAGCACATTGCTTTTACAATACATACTATTCAATCCCTGGATATAAGTATTATCTACATATCTATAAAAAATGTAGATGATAATGTGCGTATTCTCATATGTAAACACAAAAGGCTCTGGTGGGAAACAATAATTAAGGAGAACAAGCATGAAGCTCATAGGGGGCTGTGGTGACTTTTGACATTTAGTCACACCTGTGGTGTGAGACAGACAACACATATGTCTATAGAGTGGCCTTATATTCCTATACTAATTAATTAATTGAAAAAGACAGTGAATAGAGAGAAAGACAAGAAAGAAAGGAGAAACAGAAGGCAAGAAGGGAGACAAATTAAAATGAGAAACATGACAATAGAATGAAACAGTGTTGGAGCACCGGGGCTCAATCAGTTAAACATTCAACTCTTGATTTATCTCAGGTCATGATCTCAAGTTTCGTGAAATCGAGCCCCACATTGAACTAGGTGCTGACACCGTGAAACCTGGTTGGGATTCTCTCTCCCTCTCTCTCTCTGCCTACCACACCCGCTCTCTCAAAATAAATAAATAAACATTAAAAAAAAAGAATTACACAGCCTTAATTTACTTCTTTATTTAGAAGGCACTCTACGACTATAAAATGTCAGAGGGACATTTTTATGACAATCAATATTCATTACATTGATAAATGCAAAAGTTGAAATCAATACTCAAATTTTCAGCTGATAGAATGAGAAATGAATGCCCTGCGGATGCTCACTTCTAAAAGCATAGGCTTTTCATGTCTGTCTTAAATCAAAATTTAATTTTATTGTCTTTCCACTGATAGAATCCTGAGTAAGTCAATATGTATGAAATTATTTCCAAATTTGTGACATGCCTCCAATTACTCATCAAGTACACAATCACTCACAAAATAATACTGCTAACAAAAAACATCTTCTCTCTAGAGAAAAATATGGAATTCCAAATCTACCCGCAACCCACTACTTCTTTCAATGAGAAAAAATTAAGTTAGCCTATATGTTTTATAAATTTACCAATCATCATCTTGTTTGTTTCAACAAAATCTGATTATGACAACAGTGAAAGTGCTCCCCAGAAAGACTCTAGAAGCTGGAGGAGGCTCTGTCCTCGGCAAAGAATTCAAGGCAGGCTTCCCAAGAACAGGAAGCTAAGCTAAAATCTAAAAGGATGTGTGGGAGGTCATTTGTGAAAGGGGGTCAGGCAGAGGAGAGCAGGTGGGTCATGGAGGGAGTCTGACTTCCGGTCAGTGTGCAGGGAGTGGAGAGTGCCAGACAGCTGGGATCCTGTGGGTCATGATGAGCAAGTATGTCTTCCTTCTAGAAGCAGAGAAAGACCCTATAGCACTTGAGCCAGAGGAATGGCATTTTGAAAAGACTTAGCTTCAATCAACCAATCTTAACCAAGCAACTTCATACTCAGGTGCTTCCAAAGAAGACGGACTCCAATACAGCGAAAGGTACTGTACACAAAGATAAGCCAAAGTGCTTAGATGGCTCCCTCACTTAGAACTGGTCTTTACATAGCCAGAAAGTTGGCATCCACCCACCTCATTCTCGCCACACCTCCCGGCCTGCCTGTTCACCTCTATATCCCCAGGCAACTGAAGTCGTTTCTAGGGTGCTACAGGCTTTCTTGCTGACTGAAGACCCTAACATTGAGATTGGAATTGTCTAAATGGAGATTATCCAAGATTTGCTCTATGCCTCTACTTTGCAGATTGTCTGTATGAACTTGGCAGGGTTTCTAATACAGGTCAGCACATCTACAAATGTCTGGGCAGAACCAGCCGTGGGCAAATGGCATTGGAGAGTTAATCTTCCATGAACTACATACTGACCGTCCAAGAGATTCTCTGAGCACGTTCAAAAACATATGAATATATTGTCCCAATAATGCTCTCACGATGCTTTTTCCCTATAGAAATGCACATAACCCACTTTAAAACACCTTTTGTGGTACATAAAATGCTAAAATTGAGCCCTGAGAAGACTATGCAAATATAGATCATTTATTTTTAAGTCAAAATGGATACAATCTAAATTAAGGGGCTAGTTACTAAGGTTACAAAAACTGAGTGAATAAAGTAAAACAGTATTTCAGTCAGTCCAACCCACAAGTACAAAATCATGCTCAACAAAATAGATCTCTTCACAGAGAGCTATAACAACACATTCTTCCCCAAGGTCAGCCTGTCTACTAATCTGTTTATCTTTTTTTTTTTCTATTTCATCTGTTACATAAAAACTCTATCTCATCCCTAAACATGCATAAAAACGCTTGTGCCTACAAGGTGATGAAAATTTACGTGTATAATCTGATCAACTGTTAATCTGGCCAGTTAACATTTGGCTTTAAAAAATAAACAATGGATAATGTTTAAATGACATTTGGCTTTCTCCAAATCTGAAGTTTATTCAGAATGTTTCAGTCCTAAGTTTCTGAAATTAGACATTGAAAAAAAAAATGGAAGCAATTGAAAATAATATTGCACATTCATATAGTTCTTCACAATTCACAAAGTGCTTTCAATTTTATTAGATAATTTAGAAATAAAAGATCAAAGGCGCAGGTATAGGAATCAGAGGTTCTAGTTCAAACAATGAAAGAATAGCTGTAACTTCATATGAATCTTCAAATATAAGGAGACTTTTCAAAACAATCATAAGAATAAAAGGAGAAGAGGAAAATTGGCATGAATTATTTTATGAAGAATTGAAGTCCATTACAAAAAATTCTGTTGAGGGGTGCTGGGTCAGTTCTGTCAGAAAAGCACACTACTCTTGATCCTGGGATCATGAGTTCGAGCACCACATGGGGTGTGGAGATTACTTAAATAAACAAACTGTTTTAAAAAGTCTGTTGCAAAGTACAAAGGAGTGGTCGATCAATGTCAGAGCTGCAATGCCTTTAATGCCCTGACCTCCTCTCTCCTCAGAGGAGCCCATATTAGTGCAATCTTAAATTTCCATTTCAGATAAAATCACAGTCCTAAAATCTCTCATTCTTAAAATTGGAATGAAATAGTTTATCGCTAATTTGAATTCATCCGGACCCTAAACAAATGAGTCTTCTTCGCCTTCCCAAAGGCCCAGCATGTAAACCTCGACATTTTAATACTTCAATATTGCTATTAAAAGAAACTCTCACAGCTGGCTTTCAGTATTAGTAAACTATCATTACTCTGCTTAATTTAGGTTTTACAAGTTATTTTCTTCCTGAATCAGTAAGTCATACACTAAAATAGGTGTCATAGTCTGTTTATAATCTCTTTCCCATCCAGAAACCATGAGTCTCTCAGTTCATTTTTATGCAAGATTTCTAAGTCATCATCTCTTTGCGTCCCTTGAGTAAACTATGACAGAGAAGAGGAGAATAAATCACACTTTAGGCTCACAGAACGGCAAGAGCCACATGGCTAAATACAACTGCCTATTACTTCTGCCTTCCATAAATGATATTTACCAGCAATGCCCTAACTCTAGAATTTATTCTCCTTAAATTCTAATCAAGTCATTACTATTACCTGTATTTGACTGGATAAGAGTTATTCCTCCCTATTTCAATACTGAAGGAAAAAATTAACACGACCTCTGTGTGTTGCTCGATTTTCATGCCCTACCATCCTCAATTTCTATATTCAACCTGTTTAAACCCAAGTTATCCTGGATGGACCTGGCAATTCAAATACTAACTCATGGGAATCCTAACATCATGAATTCCCGTTCTTCTTTCTCATGAATGTGGGTGCTGAATACTAGGAGTTCCACCCATCCTTCTGACTTTAGAATGTGAGTTTAATTCCATAGCAACACTCCTAGTTTTGCTGCTTCTCAGGATCAAAACTAGGTGACCTTTTTTGCTCATTACCGTCAAGAGCTACCACCATGAATCTTGGTAAATCACGCTGTTAGTATTTCTTTCTTTTTTTTATATATATATTTTTTATTTATTTCTAGGAGAGAGAGACACAGCGTGAGCAGGGGAGGGTCAGAGAGAGGGAGATACAGACTCTGAAATTGGCTCCAGGCTCTGAGCTGGCAGTCAGCACAGAGCCCGACGAGGGGCTCGAACCCACGAACCGCGAGATCATGACCCAAGCGAAAGTCGGACGCTTAACCGACTAAGCCACCCAGGCGCCCCTGTTAGTATTTCTGTAATGTATTATTTGCAAAAGATTCTTTTGGTATGAAACTATTCAAAAACAAACAGGAATTATACACAAATTAAAAGGAAACTATAATGGAATAGAGAGAATTTGTACTTTTAAAAGGTTATATTAATCTATTAAGCATTAAGAAGGCTTTGATGAGAAAAGTACCACAGAACTAAGTTCAACTTTTTTCTGCTTATTAGACATCAGACATTGCAAACAAATGGATTTCTAATAGTACTGAAGGTTTCCTCATTTTGGACAGAGCATACACATGTACAGGGATGGACTGGTAAGTATTTAACAACCAGTTTTCTAGGAAATCAGGTCCTCATTTTTCAGTGTCTGCCAATTTCTGTGGTGTAAATACTCCCAACATGGTTGATCTGAAGATATTAACATGAAGTCAATCACACTACAAAATGCCTAAAAATTTAACAATTAGCCCAATATGAGGTGACTCCAACACACCACTGTGCATCGATTTCAGAGGTATATGTACATACACATACCCATATACATGTACACATGGGGTTATATATTAGACACACAGAAGGAAAACATAAACACAGTTCCTAACAAATCAATTTCTCCAAAGTTTACAGGAGTTCTTTCAAAAGGTCAGCACTTCACTTCACATATATGTCCTATCTTTCAAACCACATATCAGATTATCATTGCCTCTGAGGTCCCTTACAGAATAACATCAAACATTCTGAAATGCATCACATTTAAGCATATAATTAGCTATGGCCATATGTTTGGTGTCTAAAATTAAGCAGAGCCAGATTTAAAAACTCAGACAGCAGACCTCTAAGAAATTTCATAATCTGATCTTTATATCATCCTTCATGAACTTCTTATATGAGCACATGTTGGTAATGAATTCTGGGCTCACTTGGATAGAGACTCCCATATTCTATTCCAAATACAGAGGTAAAGCATTCAGTTTCCAATGTACCATCAACCTCACATACTTAATAGGCCTACTGTCATTTACACAACTTTCTTCTGCAATGGTGCATAATCCTAAGGAGAAAGGTCACCCGAAGCACATCCCTCAAAGTCCATCCATCCATCCATTCTATCTGAAGTTGAATAGCCCATAACCTTTAACGAAAGGCCCAGTCACAGAAGAGCAATGTGCTGGCATCAAGCAGAGCTGGGAATACTGCAGAGAAACCATAACTCCATCCATATGTCCTATCACGTGAATAACATCCTCTGGGATTATGGCACACCAAAGCTGTGAGTGCTCTCTGCTGTTGCAGCGAGAGTAGTCAGGCACAGTGAATGTGCAGAGAAATGTGGCGATGTCAATCAAAACCTGTGATGCCTCGGACTTTTCCCCAGCAATTCGACTTCCAGAAACTTCTTTCAGAGGTAACTCCCACTTACATGAAAAGGTGTACCTGTGACAACATCCATGACAGTATGGTCCATAATAGCAAGAATGAAACAACCTAGATGTCCTATTCGAACAGGCCCCTGGGTAAGTAATGTACCGAACATCAGTACAGTGCAATAAAATGCAACCTTGGTGGTGGAGAGGGGGAGGAGTTGAGATCTTAGGCACTGAAATGAAACAATTTCAGGAGAAGTTGTTAAGTGTCAAAAATATCTGAATAAAAATGTCCACAGAACGTTACCATTTGAGTAAAAACATAGCATTTATAAATATTTGTATACACGTAAAACATCAACAAAAGGATCAGGAACGCCCGTAAGAACGGTGGCCTCTGAAGAGGCCAATCCTTTTGTATCATTAAATCTTTTTATAGCACCAACACATAAATTTTTAGAAATTAAAAACATCTGGAAGGATGTGTCATGATATGTCAATTGTTCAAGTTTTAAAGGACTTTAAGCCCTCATCACATTTCTTTTCACAAGAAGATTTAAATATAACCCAGCATGAAAGCATCTACATTTCCACCCATTTTTTAAATTGCTCTCTCCCACTCATTCTTCTTCTGGAACCCTCCCTCCTTTCCTCTGCTGAGCTACCATCTGAAGCCAGTATCCCCAAAGTCACCATCACGGTAAAACTCTGTAGTCTGGACCTGAGAAAGGTAATGGTTATTTTTGACTGGAGGAAAGTTCTAGAAATCAAAGAATAATTGCAAGGAGTTATAATAGGCTGTAACAAATGTTACAGTCTTATGGCCAAATTTATGTCTCCTGACTCCCCACAAGGGCACTCTCACTCTCACTCACAACTAATGTACTAATACATTATGTATTAAAAAATACATAATGTATATAAGATGTGTTGAGGTATTCAATAGGTAGATAGAGAGACAAACATGAATGAAGGGAGAAATATCAATCTTACTTATCTTTATTAATCCTCTTTTTCATTTCAATACTTGCCTATCCTCAGTATTTTTCACTAAACCTCAGGTTGACACGTCAAAAATGAACTAATAGTCAGTTAAATCCACCAGTTAAGCAGCTTATCTGTCTGTCCAGCCCTGGGCAAAGTCCATGTGAAACAAGTAAAACTGCATAAACCTAGCCCTGGAGGGGCTTAAAACCTTCAAACAGCAAACCACATTCCTCAGAGAATTCTGGAGTGGTGGATTTACACTCATTTTCCCTAGAAACAGGGTACCTCTTTTTTTTTTCTTTTTGCAAAGAAATTACAAAATGTATTTATCTAGAAGTGGCATTTATATACTGAATTCTTCTTTTGCCTTAGAATGTTTTAAAAAGCCATATTCATTGTCAATGCATCTAAACAGCTGTTTCAAATCAATTCCATGGGAAAAATCACTAGTGCAAAATGCTGGCCTCATCAAGTGATCGTGATGCTTTATCACTCTTAGAAATTAACTGCTAAGAGGGGCGCCTGGGTGGCTTAGTCGGTTNCAGGAAATGGGAAGCCTGGGAAAACTCAGAGGATCGGTAATTCTCTGAATTTGGAATATTTGCTCTGCAAACCTCAATGTTTTCTACTATAAGGGGTCATTCTGCAATCAGTCTTGCTTTTCCCCCCTTCTTGCTACCCAAGCCATGCTCCTCAAATTCCCTTCTCCCTAACTGCCCACCACTCCTAGGACTAGCTTTTCAGAAGAAACAATGCATGCTTGATAATCAATAGACATCAAAAGGGAAACAGAAGACATTAGTCTTTAGGTGTTCAATGTTTAAGAACCTTCACTTTCTTCCTGGAAAACTGGTTGGTTGGTAGTGAAGGAGTTTCCTTTGCGTTCCAAAGGGAACAGGGACAGATTCCCCACCCTGAGCGGGAGAAAGGTCATGGTGCATACCCGCCTACCCACCTACCATGAAGATAAATAATTCAAAGTTAAGTCAACTGTGAACTACAAAGAAAATAAAAAGAAACACAAATTCCGACTTTTATCATGATGACTACTATATTGCTTGAAATACTATTTTCCCCAAAATACTGTTTGATGCCCCTGTTCACAAGTGACCTAAACATACTCCTGGTCTGCCTATGGGTAATCTAACCATGGCTCCATAACCCCATTAGCACCATAAGAAATAGTACTAAAGGACTCAGCAGCTGGTTTGGCCACATCTATAATAAAATAACTTTTTAAGTTTATTTATTTTGAGAGAAAGCGTGAGAGGGGAGGGGTGGAGAGAGAGAATCCCAAGCAGGCTCTGTACTGTCAGTATAGAGCCCAATGCGGGTCTCAGTCTCATGAAACAGGAGATCATGACCGGAGACAAAATCAAGAGTTGGACACTTAACCAACACCCCATAAAATAAGTTTTAAATCCTGCCTTTGATTTTCCCCAGAATGAATTCTTAACTGTCCCTGCTTCTTTGTGTCACAAGCTCCTATTGCAAAAGCAGGACAGGCAAATCTCATTGGTGCATGTGATCTCGGCCCGCTGCAAAGGAGTCTGGGAAAGCAAGCATCTGATATTTTCAGATGTGTACTGAAATATTCAGATGTATACTATAATAGTACACAGGCTCTGCCTCCCAGTAGACTCAAAAGGAGGATTTCTCCCAAATTAGAAAGGGAGTTCAGATGTCAGCTAGAATAATAATAATGTAACAGTACAGAATTATATACATTATCATTTAAAAGTGTATACTTTTAAGAAATAAGTTACACTTGTTCTTACTGAAAGATTCTAGAGATCTCTTACGGATAGAATCAGGTTTGCTACTTCTTACCTTCTCTAACAATGGAAAGTTAGTGAGGCATATTATTTGGGAAGAATTGCATATAAAATTGCATATCCCAATAATTTCAGTAAGTTATTTTAATTCTGGAAATAATTATTTTGCTCACGTGAAAAAGAAAATCATGTGATTCACATAGATAGGCTAAGGCCCATGGAATCTTCCTGGTTCATCTGCTTACCTACCTGTCTGTATTCTTAGACAAGTTATAAACTGTGAATGATACTATGTATGGCAAAAATATGCTATAAGGATTACATAGAATCCTACAAGGAAAGAGTTTAAAATAGTATGTGGAGCAGACAGAGGGCTCAATAAATGTTATATTTTATTATATATACTCAGTGGTATAACATAAAGCCCATTTTTAATAACCCCACATGCTTTATCTTGATTCCATTTCATTTCATTAAAAGGCAATCTTCAACTACACGGAAAGGCTAATGATTTGATGTGTTACAGCAAGAAAAAAAACAGCACATTGGCTACTTTATCCTTTCAAAAATATCAGTGGAAAAAAAAGACCATCTCACCCACTATAGAATTATGGTTCTACAACATTGATTTTTTTTTTCAGAAGCAAAAGTACAAGTATAATGCAAAAATGGCCTCTCTCTCTCTCTCCTTGGCCCCCAAATATTAGGGTTGAAACAATAATGTACAAAGTTCAGCTGGACCAGCTCTGGATAGGTTACGGTCTAGGTTACTAACTGCATGGTGGAGAATGTCTCAACATCAGTCTCCACAGGAAATGCCTTACATTACACCCTGTATTGTGTTCTCTCCTAGAATATAAATTCAATGAGGGCCAGGTGCTCTGACCTCATTTGTGCTCAAGAAAAAAAATCTGTAGGAAAAAAAAAGAAAAAATCTGTAGAGAGGCACCTGGGTGGCTCAATCAGTCAAGCATCTGATTTCAGCTCCGGTCATGATCTCATAGTTTGTGAGTTTGGGCCGCCCATTTGGCTCTGTGCTGACAGCTCAGAGCCTGGATCCTGCTTCAGATTCTGTGTGTGTGTCTCTCTCTGTCCCTCTCCCACTTGTGTTTGCTCTCTCTCAAAAATAAATAAGTAAACATATGAAAAAAAAAAAGAAAAAAACTATAGAAATGGAAAGTAACAAAATTATGACTAAAAGTTAGCACATGCCCAGTAGGGTATACTTAATGCCTTTCATAACAGAAAATAAACATGACTTGGGCAACATCTACAAAGAAACTGTTTTCTAGGAATCAAACGGAAGCCTAAGCCATGGTGATTATTTGACACATTCAATATATGTTATTGAGTGCCTTATGAAGCCAGGAGTTAACAGCTATGGAAGGATAAATTAGACCTGGCCCTAATTTCTAGGAGTTTATAGACTCACAGGAGACCAAATATATCAGCTTTATAATCAAATATATTTTATATTTGTAAAAACGTTGGAATGTGACCACTGCACTGAAATGCTTAAATAAAACTTGTAAGAGATAAGAAAAGGGAGGAATTAATTCTTTCTAAATGCATTCCTTCTTTAAAAAAGATGAACTCTCTTGTTGATAAGAAAGCACCTTCAAATCAGAGCATCACTGGTGTCTGTCCCAAATGAAGTAGAAACTTCCTTTAGAGACAGAAACTAAACTTCTATGTTTAGCACAGGTGAAATTAACACTTTAGCAAATTAGGCTTAATATTGGTCTTTAACAAAACTTTATTACTTATTGTGGTTGGTACTGAACGCGGTCTCTCTCCTCCCCCACCTCTCTCTGTCTCTCTCTCTCTCTCTCACACACACACACACACACACACACACAACATAGTCCTTAACCTCAAAAACTATACATTAGATACAGAGGTATATATTTTCCAGTCTAGAAATTGGCGCTCTGTCTGAGAAACAGAGCCCCAAGACCCACTATCCAAGGTCTCTGACAGACTGTTACGCCTTTCATTCAGAGATCAGGCACACGATTCGGAAAACAATCAGCCCCCTCAATGCTGCAGCTATTAGGAAGAGTTCACCGTACCCTAAACACCAGTGTGTATAACACCTCAAGATATACCCAAGTTCAGAGCTTCAATTCTGCACGGGGAGGGAAAAAAAAAAAAACTTCCCATCTTGTTTTTAGAAAGAAATAGTCACTGGAACAGATCAGCTTTAAGAGAAACAAAATTGCTTTCGTGTTAAAACTCTTTCTGGAGTTCTCCGATTTCATCCACTGTTGCTTTGGGAAGAGACAGGTGCTGGCTAAGGCACGGCCACCGCACGCACAGGGTGGCCCCCCCAACCCCCCACCCCCCTGGCTCTTGGGGGAGCAGCAAAGTGCCGCCTCCTGGCTGCTCACCAGCCCCCAAAACAAGTCTCTCTTGTGCCGTGCTTTTAAATACCTTCATTTCAAAATTAGATTTTGATTTTTTTTCTCAGGAACAGCAAAATCCCTGTTGAGCAACCACAACATATTTTACAAGTTAGATGAGTGTGTGCTGCCTTCCTGCTTTCTTTGCAGCTGTTACTTTGAAGAGGGAACATTCTGCTTCACAAACGAGAATGGAGGCTCTTAAGTAAAGGAGGGATTTTGCTGCTTCTTGTCATCTGGGCGTCCTTTTTTTTTTTTTTTTATCATGTCACAAGTTGCTTAGAACATCGTCATGGGCAAACTGTGCAACAGCCCAGGAGTTTAAACGTTCACAGTTTCGAACCTGATGGAAAACAGAGACTAAGATATCGACCACGTCAGATCATGGCAAGGCACGGAAGAGCTGACTAGGCCTCATCTTTCCTCTTATTAGAACCGGTTCACGCACCGTCTATGCAAGAATGTCGGTAAAAGGGACCCACGGCACAAACTGTTCATTTTAACCACCTATCGCAAGAACGTTACCACACTATTCACATCATCTTTGACCATCAAAATACTTACATGTCAGCTTACACGTATCATACCTTTAATAGGGTAGCTATGAAGTCTATGACTTGTCAAAACATACAGGACAATCATAGGCTAATGTCTGCAAAGGAGTGTTTGGGTGTGAAAGTGTGGACTTATCACCACTGAAAACCCCACAGGTAGCAGGGACTAGCCTATGTTACAAGTGTAGCTATTTTCCTAACATTGCTCTGGGAATTTTATTAAAACATGGGAGCTAAGGGGCGCCTGGGTGGCTTAGTCGGTTAAGCGTCCGACTTTTGCTTAGGTCATGATCTCGCGGTTTGTGGGTTCGAGCCCCGCGTCGGGCTCTGCGCTGACTGCCAGCTCAGAGCCTGGAGCCTGTTTCAGAGTCTGTATCTCCCTCTCTCTCTGACCCTCCCCTGTTCACGCTGTCTCTCTCTATCCTAGAAATAAATAAAAATATAAAAAAAAAAAAAAAACCATGGGAGCTAAAAGATTTTGGAGTTAAATACCATGCTTGGGAATTTGCATACAATTCCCAGGGGCAGAGGAATGCTCTGCTCTATTTGCTTCAACAAAGATCGACTGATGCCCTTTGCAAAACCCGAGTTGCCCATTTCTCAGGGAGTTCGTGGGGCACAATCTTCTGTTTGGTAGAGGAACTTAACCTCCCGTATTTACTATGAAACTAGGGCTCATCCGCATCCATGAAAGAACAACTAATCCTGTATAAGAAATAGATTATTGTGATGAAGAAAAACAGTACTTCCTATTACCCAGTTCAGAGCCCTCCCTGCCTCTCTCCCTCTCACTCTCCCTCCAGTGGATTACCTTTACCTGCCCTCCACCTCACCCCGCTTTTCTCTAGGCTCCCAAGGCCTTTATCACAACACATCATATGGAAACTAATCATCTCTATATCTGTCTGCGCGACTCTACGTGTGCCTCAAGGGCAGGGAAACTGTGGGTGCTGCTCTTCAACCAAGTAATTAAAAATAAATTTTAACTGACCTGAACTGATATCGTAAGTAAGAGAGCCCAGGTTAGTAACAGCTTAAAATGGAATTCGGAAAATTAAAAGGTGTTCCTGTGAGCATTCCTGTGGCACAATTTATTATTCAAAGCCTCCATCGTAAATAGATCATTCCAAAGGTGGTACAGCTTGATTGCTTTATCCGTAGGCCTGACTTTTTAAACTAACTTTCCTCTCTATCAGTTTCTTTATCTCACAGGAAATGTCACTGCAATTTATAGTACTCTTTACATTTAGCTTCTCTAATCTTTTCAGGCATTTGAAAATGGCTGTGATAGCTAAAATATGCCACATTTTGAGAAAACATTTTGATAGACATACACCTATACATAGTAGGTGCTTCTTTGAGAGAAACGGTAAGCTTTAAAATAAAGCGAAAGCAGGGGCACCTGGGTGGCTTAGTCGGTTAAGTGTCCAAAACTTTCGCTTAGGTCATGATCTCGCGGTTCATGGGTTCGAGCCCCGTATCGGGCTCTGTGCTGACTGCCAGCTCAGAGCCTGGAGCCTGTTTCAGTCTGTGACTCCCTCTCTCTCTGACCCTCCCCTGCTCACGCTGTCTGTCTCTCTCCTAGAAATAAATAAAACATTAAAAAAAATTTTTTTTAAATAAATAAAGCGAAAGCAACAAGCTGCGAGTTTCACACAATAAACTCCGGTCTATACTTCTACGAATTGATTTCAACTGGCTTTACCTAATAGGACTTTATCAGTTGCAATCTTCCAAGAAAATATAATGGTGTCTTCCTATGACACCATCTAATTTTGATCTTACTTGAAGTTGTCTCTAAGTGAGGCCTGGCCAAAAAAAAGGAGGGGGGGAGTCTATTGTGTCCAATCAAAGAGTGGTCAGTTATTTATTGAATACCTATTATGCTTAAGCACTGTGCTCTGGAAAGTACAGATACATATTTAAGTGCCATCAGCTACCACATATTACATAGGCAAAGTTAGGAAACAAAAATTAAGTGATCTATTTTAAATGACTTAAGACAACAACTTAAGAGTCATAAGATTCGGGGGGGCGGGCACTGGGTGGTTCAGCAGGTTAAACATCTGACTCTAGATTTCTGCTCAGATCATGACCTCACAGCTCATGAGATGGAGCCCCATGACAGCATGGAGCCTGCTTGGGATTCTCTCTCTCCTTCCCTTTCTCTCTCTCTCTCCTTGGTTCATGCTCGTGCTCGCGCTCTCTCTCTCTCTCTCTCTCTCTCTCTCTCTCTCGGTCTCCCTCAAAAATAAATAAACAAACATTTAAAAAAAAAAAGAGCTAGGAGATGGCAGTTTGATTAATTACCAAGCAAAGAGACAAATACTACACAATCATGTCAAGAAGTAGAAAATAAGAACTGGGTAACGGTAATTTCATGAAGAATAATTTGAGCTAAACTGCATTTTAGTTGGTAGAGAAAATTGGAAAGGACGGACCAAGCACTCATGAGTATTAGCAAATGCGATGAGACACAGAAAGAGTAACTTTAGTGAAAAAAGGTTTCATGAGATAGAAATTTCTAGAGGAAGGGTGCTTGACACTAGGTTAGTAGTTTTAGGTCTTGAATGTCCAACCAAGATGGTTGAAATTTATTCTGAAGCTATTGGATAAATAAGTTGACTTTGATGGTTTGAAGCTTAAACTTTAAGCCAGTGGTTCTCAAAGTGTGGCCTAGATACCTTCAGTGGCAGCATCACCAGGGCACTGGCCCCATCTCAGATCTACGAAATCAGAAACTCCCAGAAGGGGACCCAGCAGCCCATATTGGAACAAGCCTTCTGGATAATTCTGATGTAC
This sequence comes from Crocuta crocuta, assembly GCF_008692635.1. Lineage (NCBI taxonomy): Eukaryota > Metazoa > Chordata > Mammalia > Carnivora > Hyaenidae > Crocuta > Crocuta crocuta. The sequence continues at coordinate 1,754,168 of NW_027532599.1, forward strand.
ACTCAAGTCCAAGAACCCCTGCGTTAAGCAAAGTAAAATAATCAAAGCCATGTATCAGAGACATCATTCTGAGGACAGTATGCACAACAGGAACCTGTGAGAACAGCATAAAAGAGAAGTTTCACAGTCAGTTCCAAGAAGACCAAAAAGAAAAGAAAGAAAATGTTTTTAAAAGATTTGCTATTTGACATTTACCAGCATTTCAAGATCACCTTTTAACGTTCTATTAAGGCTTCTCTCCTAGAAGCTTATCATAAAAGGAAATTAAAAATGACTAAGTCTTACAGTGGGGATTACAGCCTACTAGGTTTCTCTCCTCTTCTGAATAAGAAATAGGAAGATTTCGCATCGTGATACCTGGGTCAGGAGGGAATAGGGAAAGGAGAGCTAACATTTCCTGGAGACCTCTCTCTGTCAGGCTGTTGACATGCATTATGCTATTTCATCCTCACAAAGAACGTTATCATAAGCCAGGCTATCTTACTGCCCCTTTATATGGATGAGGACACCGGGGTTCAAGGAGGTGAAGAAAACTTCAAAATAACCAATAAGTAAACACAAAACAAGGAACTAAGTCTTTATGGTTCCTATATGAGGCCATCTGCCAGAAATCCCAAAGATTCCCAGAGAAACAAAGAATTGATGTTATTTCCTATTCACTGGATGATAGAGATTCCTCAGAAATGTCCATATTGTGTATGTAACGATGACAATAGTCTGCAAATATTTCACTGATTCGATTTTGTCTGCCCCTCAACGTACTGTCTTCTTACAGACTTCCACGTCCAAAGCTAGGAGTGTCTGTTATCTGATCTCTTTTGGTGAAGTCTCCAAGCCTGGATGAAGGGCTTGAGGTCCAGCCAGAAAGAGGAAAGGCAGCAAACCCATCCCTGCCCCGGGGGTCTATGAAGGGATGGGTTTGAAAAAGGGAGGTTCTCCACATTTTCCAGTTTCTTCACTGGGAGCTTCACATCAGCAGAGGAAAGCCAAAGAGAAAAGGAATTCCTAGCACAAAGTCTGTTTCAGAATCTGTAAAGAGATTGCCTGGTGGACTACTGGCAATGGCCTTAAACTTGGAGGCAAAGATGTTCAGAGGGAGGGCTACACCCATACCTGGGGGGGGTGGGGGGGAGGTGTGGCCCAGTGGTCTCCAGTGCTCTCCTGGGTAGATTCAGAAGGGCACTGAGTGGCAGACCAGAAAGCTACTCACGCTCCCACCAGAGAAGGTGATCAAAGCTCTAGAGGCCGGGTGAGAAACAAGCCAGTGATCCAGGAGGCCTACAGGACCAGAAAAATCCAGCATTAGGGTGAGTACTCCAGACAACGGGGCCACTAAGTCCTTCCCAAGTGGCACAAGAGCAGATTACATAGGACGCCAACCCCAAGCATTAGCAGTGCGGACCAGCTTAGCCCTGGAGATGAGAGGAGCCCGAAGAAACTCACTCTTTCCCTTTCTTCTCGTTACTCCTACCCTCATCAAGGCATTGTTTTTCTTATCTAGTATCTGTTACTGGACGAACACGTATATAGCCTTTATTGTATGCCAACCACTATTCTAAGAGCTTCATAAATTTAACTTATTCAATACAATCACAATGATGAATGGTTGGGACTATTATCGCCGTTCATGGACGAAAAAATAGGGGCATGGACCAGTTCAAAAGAGCTACTTGGTAGAGCCAGGAGTCAAAGCCAATCTCTGCTTCACCGTAGCACCAGAGCAAGCTTCCCACATGCTTGTTACCTAGAAGAGCTAAACTAACCACACTAAATTTTAAGCTAGACCACACTATTTTTTTTTTCTCATTGGATATGTGAGTGCACAAAAGAGGAAGTAGGAGGAAGAAGATGAAGAAAACAAGAACAGAAAAAACTGCATGGCTACTCACATCACCTGTTCACAGAAGAGTTTCAACATACGCATATTTTCAACTTGGGGGGGGGGATGCAATGGTGGCAGTTCACATAAATCCTAAGCATCCCTCCAAAAGCTTCTAAAACAGGCCAGATCCTGATGTGAGGGATGAGGACTCACTGGCACCACTGTGCTTCTCTTACCTCACGTGGTTACCACTGGAAAGCTCAAATACAAGCACTGCTTGGACCTAAGTGAAATCAAAAGACCTGCTATTTCTCTATTTTTTTTAAATTTGTAAACATTTATTTACTCAGTTTGAGAGAGAGTGTGTGAGAGCATGCACATGTGTGAGAGAGGGGAGAGGCAGAGGGGGAGAATCCCAAGCAGATTCCATGCTGTCAGCGCAGATCCCGATGCGGGGCGTGAACTCTCAACCTGAGCCAAAACCAAGAGTCAGATGCTTAATGGACTGAGCCACCCAGGCGCCCCTATTACTTTTAAAGAAAATAAATTTTTATTTTTATTTTTTAAAAAGGAAAAACGTCCAATTTGACAAGTGTCCGTCAGTTATGTTTAACTTTTTCTTCAAAAGTCAATAAGAAACGCTACCCTCCTTCAACAGACCAAAGCTTCGTTGAAAGGCCTTCAAGGACACTGTGCAGGGAGGTCACAGCTCCCCTTCAGGAACATCTCACACCCTAACCAACAGAGAGACCCAACTAACACCCAAAACAACCGAAGGCAAACCAAAGGGAGACTGGATAGAATACTAAACAGTGAATGCACCGTTTTCAGAAATATACTGCAATGTTTAGAAGGAAAATGAACTGACTTAAAATAAGTATCAGGACTTTTAAAGGCTTCATGGGGTTCCAATAATTTTTTTCCCTGATGAGATATTACCAAATGCCATCATCCCGCTTCCTGATGGGCAGGAACATGGGACACACAGCCCGGGAAGGTTGGCGGGCGTATGATATTGACAGGACTTCATCTGAGATTTGGTTCCATCTTTCAAATCTCACATGCCACTGAATAGGTCCTAGGATGCGGTGTTAGTACAATATCTGTAAAAAAAAATGATTCTTTCAGGGAGGAGGAAAAAAAAGAACAGTGCTTTCAATGTTCAGTATCCTTTACATCTGCTGCTCAGCTGGAAACACTGTTAAAAGGCCATTAGAACCTTAAGGTAACAGACCTCCAATGCTATGAAAGCCATGGAGCAATTTGCTGTTTGTGTTAGGAGGATCAGCCCCAGCTACTTCCTTTTCAAAGGCTGAAAACAGCTTCTGTCATGAGCCGTGAAAATCAATTCCACAGTAACAGGGCTGAAATGTGGCTTACGGTGGTATACCTACAGGCTGGCGCTGCACACCAGAGCCTCCTTCTGGGCGTCTGTGGCACCTTCCAGAAGTCCGGGCCAGCGGCTGCCGAGCCGTGCCTGGGAGGTAGTGAGCAGCACGGGACTTCAGGAACCTTCGGGCTTATCTCTTAGGACACTGGTTCTCTCTACTGCTTAATTAGGTTAAAATGGGAATCGTCCCCCTGAAGGAAGATGGCTTGAGGAGCTGTGGATCCGAGAAAAGCCTGCTCTGGAAGCCTGCTCTGGCTGATTCGTATTCCATCTATTTTTCCTGATTACAGTAGTTGTGAGCGAGGCTCCTTTTTTCCAAATAATACTGCTTCAAAGCCTTGCAGAACGTAGAGCCTTTATAAACTTTTTTTTTTCAAATCCAAGGTCATACTTTCGAAAATAAATATTTCAGGAGACTCACGATGGCCTGTCAAGAGTTGCACTTTACCCAAACGAATGGCTGGGAAGGTTAAAATTCACTTTAAAATGCATTACAGGTTTTTCAGTTATAGGAATTTGCCATTCCAGTGATAAAACGCAACCTTAGTTACCACTCAGAATTAAGATCGTTACAACCTATGGTTTTATATACAGGCAACCCTTTGTGAAACTGAAAACCTTTCTATAATTTACTGAGAGTGTTCTGGGTAAGAATCAACTGCCACTCTTAAATCATAGCAATCAGCTTACATTTTCGCATGTAACTTCTTATAATAATATTTATCTGTATGTCAATAACCCAGGCTGAGAAACTGATTCAAAGTTAATCTCTTAAATTAATATCACAACAAAATAAAAAAGTATAATTTTATGGGGTTTTTTGCTGCGAATCTGTGATGTATTTGAATTGCTCTGTCAGCTGGAATTTCAGTGTGATTATATATGTATTCTTGACTAAAGTAAAAAAATGGATTTATATAATTTTTATACAATTTTTATACAATTTTGTCTTTGGTACAAAACACATCATAAGGATCTATGATTTTAGTAAATCTTCAAGTTATTTTTTTTAAAGAAGGGAAGGTAGTAGTTGAAAAGGAATTATCCATAATAATTTTGTTGTTGATGACATAAGATTTGCCATTTGTAACCTATTTTATATTCAATTGAAACTGACCTTTTTTAATGAGAGCCATGTGGTAATATCAGTGAAATGAATATATTCTTTATTGCGGTCATATAAAAAGACTGGCCTATGCTTTTAACATAGTACTTGACCTCCTGATGTCTAAATACCCCCAAGTCTGTGAAAGAATATTAAATAAGATACCACATAATCAAATGAGTAGTAAAAGTACAATAAAAGCCTTTCACACATTAGCACTTGATAATGTAAAAGTAACAGTAAACTTCGTTACCTAAGTTAAAATATAAAGATATAGCTGGAGGTAAACTGTAATAGATCAAGGAGTGTTCAGGGATCCTCCATTTCCAAATTATTAATACCTTAAAAACACAAAACCTTATTTTCCAAATAGAGCTCCCAATATGAGAGAATTTTTTAAATTCTTCAAAAACCATTTGTTAAAACTTCTGCTGTAAAAAAAGGAAAAGAGATGGTAGGCATCTTAAATTTTATCTTTTTTTAAGCTTTAAAAACTCACAATCATTGGAAGTTAGAAGAAAATAGGATAAGCAAATGCTAAAGTATTTTTTAAGCATTTTCTTGCTTTTTTAGGAAAAAGTCCTGTCATTTTAAAATATCTATAATGTCTAAAAGCACACTGGCTTTTTTCAAGTTCATTTCAAAGGTGCAATTGACTTTGAGCTATCCTGACCCATGAAGAAAATAATCACTGAAAATTATTCATTTTAAAAGGATGATCTCGAAGTATTTTCTTTGCAAGAAAATATTTGCCTCAACCTCACTGCAACCTTAAGAGGAAACACCTCTAGTTCTCTGAAATTCGGCTGAGAAGCACTGGCCCTTGCTAATCTCTGCTGTCCTGGGGGCACAAAAGAGGAAGCCAATTTCTCAAGAAATCCAAGAGCTGTAATAAGGAGCAAACACACGAGCCGATCAACCCTAGAGAACACAGGTGTGCATGCCCTGAATGTATTATGCTACATCTTTAATTGAATGTGTATAAAAATGAAGACTGACCAGCTCTAAATGTAGTCTCCTTGCATAAGAGTCTAGAGGTCAGGGAAAAATGGCTAGATCTGCATTTAGTGCAGGAAAAAGAGCTCAAAGAGGGAGTAAAGAGATGGAATCACTCTTCACCAGAAATCTGAATAGGACCCCACCCTCAAAGAAATGAATCATGAGTCACACCCAAAGAAAGCCTGTCACATTAGCAAAGAACAGGGATCCAACAGTAAAAAAAATAAAATAAAATTTTAAAAACCTGAAAACGTCAACCAGTTCCCATTTAAAGCAACCTGGTTCTCTCCTCCTCATGCAGATGTGCCCTTGCACCTGAGTTGGGGCCATTCGCAGGTAGTTACGGATTGAACTGATCCAATCGCTCTCTTTCCCTTAGTCCCCCTAGTGGCCAAAGTGAGCATCTGCGAGAAGTCAGAGGCAATGGGGGAGGGGGAGGAGTGAGATGCAATTTGAATCAGAGACTTGGTGGGAGATTTTTACCTAAAATCAAGATGAGAAATGACAGAAATCATTGCCCAAATGTAACTGTCTCCCCTGACGAAATCCTGAATATAAAACCACAGTGAATGCACCCAGAGTTTGCCTCCGAGAGACTCAAGAGACGGTGCCTAGTCCAACAGCATCACCATCACCTGGGAATTTGTAAGAAACAGCAGGTATAGGCCCCACGCAGGCACAAGGAAAACAGAAACTTCGGGGGTGGAGCCCAGGCAGGAGGATTTAACAACCCCTCCTGTAATTCTGACGTTTGATAAAGTTTATGAAGCACAGCCTCAGTTAATCACTTCCCTTCTCTGGATGCACATTGGAAATACTTGGGAAAACTGAAAAAGAAAGAAAGGAAAGAAGGGAATGAGCAGGACAGGAAAAAGTGCCCCATCCCAGAGCAATTAAATCAGAATATCTAAAGATGGAGCCTAAGGTTTTTTTGGGGTTTTGTTTTTTTGTTTTTTAATACTACCTCACATGATTCCAGGATAGCCCTGGCTTTTTCCAACTCAAAAGAGCCAACTGTTAAATTTTCAGGAATTTTGTAAGCTGCTTGTGAAACTGTTAGTGGCTTGAAATCCGTCATGGTGGGAACACACCACAGAAATTGGCAAATGCTGCAGATCAGGTCTTCCCACACCCTACTCTCCTGGAAGCCAAGTACTAAGCATGCGTCAGTTCACCACTGGCCAGAGTTGAGAAATACAGGACACAAGTAAAAATGCCAAATGCATAATTAATTCAGATAATCTGAGTAGTTCTTCTCAATTTCTCCATTACCCTCAATTCCTGGAGATTCTTATGAATACTACCAAGCAATTCAGTGGCCATATACTTAAGGAAGGTGCACATCAGCCCCTGTATGAGGGTGTAGCCATCACGGGTCCAAATCAACAGCCATGGTCTCTTCCAGGCACCAGCACGGTAATTCCCGGGTGGGTAAATCTCCTGGGGGACGTCTGAGTTAGTTTATCTCATCAATGAGGAGATAAAGCTGGGAAGAAATAGCCCAGTGTGTACCTGTGGGCATCGCGCTGGAGTCTGACTCTTAGTATTCCAGCAGCCATCTTGTTTCCGTAATGGAGCAGACCTGGTAGAGGATAGACAAAAGATGGAGAGAACCCGGGACCCTCATGAAAGTGTTAGCTTCCCACTTTCTCACATGTACAACTGCTCTGTACTGGATCCTAAGTGAAATGATGGCTCTCCCTGATTGTGGGAGCCAGCCAATTGAGGATTTTTTGTGACCTGCTGCCAAAAGTATCTTAAATGACACAGATGATTTCAGGCAAGAATTTCAACAGCTTGTCTTCTTTAAACCCTTTCATTGGAACTTCTGGGTAGCAGGAGTAACGTTTTTTAAGGTTGTTTTTTTTCTTTTTAATGTTGCCTCTTCCCTGCTGACCTCATTCGCCCCTTCTCACCTCTTCACCTCATCTCAGCCCTCGGCATCTCGGGCTTTAGTATCTAAATCAGCCCCCTGACTATCTTCCTTCCCTCCTCCTGGGCCTTTAATGATCTTTATGCTATTCCATCCTGTTTATAGTGCTTGACCAATCTAAACACAATACTGTCACCTTGTCATTTCACTGCCAGGAACCCAGGATGATGACCTACTTCCTGCTCCATGAAGCCTAGGGTTTTCAAGGCCCATCAAAAATACAACCCCACCCTATTTGTTCAATATTGTTTCTCACAAATTCTTAATTGATCCCTTTCTGTAGTATCCTCCACACGTACTACTTTCCTTAAACATTTAACCCCACCCCAAATGCCTTCTTCTTTGATGACTGTTTATCAACTGCGACCCATCCTTCAATGTCTCTGTGGTAAATTTTGTGTCAGTTTGACCTGCTTAAGGGACACCCGGGTAGCTAGTAAAACATTATTTGTGGGTGTGTCTGTGAGGACGTTTCTGGAAGAGATTAGCATTTGATTCAGTAAAAGGAGTGACCAGTGTAAGGAAACATCATTCCCAAACATCATGGCCCAAAGAGAATAAAAAGGTGGAGGAAGAACAAATTCCCTCTCCCTCTACTTTAGCCCAGACATCCATTTCTCCTACACTGGGACATGAGAGGCCCCGGTTCTCCAGCCTTGGAATCTGAGACTTACACCACTACCCCCACGGTACTCCACCCCACCCAAGGCCTTCAGCCCCAGACTGAATTACACTCCCTTTCTGCTGGGTCTCCAGTTCGCATATGTCAGATCATGAGGCTTCTTGGCTTCCCGAATCTCCAGGGCTACTTCCTATAGTAAATCTCCTCAGATGTGGACCTATATCTGTATCTGTATCCTATTGCTTTGTTTCTCTAGAGAACCCTGACTACTATAGTCCAAATTAAATTTCACCTCTTCTTCTCAGCAAGGTCAAATCACGCTCTTCATTTTGTGGTTCCTGTTGTTACCTCCACTAACATATTTGGTACTTACGTCATGGACACAGAATTGTGTAAATATTGGGGAGTGAAGTGACAATTTAATTCTTCAGTTTAGTAAAACCTTTAAGTTTTTAAGTTTTTTTTTTAATACGCTGCCATGGAACAAAAAAAAACTGTGATTTAACTTTCAAAACAAAATACTGAGTTGAGTTATGTCTCCACTAAAAAGCACACATACACTACGTCAGAGTTATTTACATGGCCTTGTAAACTCAAGGATTGTTTCCGGAATGCATACTTCTCTCTCTCAATCCCTCTCTCTTTTCCACATATACAGACACTAGTTCGTACTCATTGTCCATCACATAGTACATGTTCAGTTAATGACTTTTGATTAACGGTCTCTTGGTGGTATCAAACTTACCTCCTAAATATTTCTTTTTTTAAACAAAGTATAATTGACAAAAAATTTTATATAAGTTTCAGATGCACAACATAGTGACCTGACCTTTGTAAACACTGCAAAATGATCACCTCAGTAAATCTAGTTACATCCACTACATACAAAGTTAATTCAATATTTTTGATAATATTCCTGATGCAGTATACTAAATCCCCAAGATGCCATAATTCTACATTGGGACTGCTTGTTCCCCTTTACCCATCACACCCCCTGCCCCTCCTCCCGTGTGGCCACTACCAATCTGTTTTCTGCCTCTAAGAATCTGGGTTCTGTTTTGTTCGTGTTTTTTTTTTTTTTTGATTCTATAAGTGACATCGCATGGTATCTTTCTCAGTCTGATTATTTCACTCAGCTTTTAAATATTTCTTGAATCTTTCTACTTCATTCCATTTCCAGGCACCACTCTAGTTCAAGCTAACATCTCCTCTTCCTGTATCTGCTTTTGCTCCCCTGCAAGCCATTCTCCAGAGAGTGTCCAAGGTAACATTTCAAATCAAGTCCAATCCTGACTGAAACACTTCTTCAATAGCTTCTCACTGCCGTAGGCTAAAGGCCAAGGTCAGTACAGTGAGCTCCAGGGATGTCTGGGCTGAAATCCTTAAGAGACAGGACCATGAGGTGGCAGCCAGACACAGAGAGCTCTATTTGGGTGGCATTTTGACAAGTTGCCTGGGAGAGGAAGTCCCTCATAGCTTGAGGCCTTGTAGACATAACAGAGGGACCACTATCAGAAGGGAAGAAGGTTCAGGAACTCCCAGAGAGGGAAAGGGGATAAAGTATCTAGGCAATGTTGTTTGGCCGTAGAGTGGCGAGGGCAGCAGCTTGGGCTTCTGGGGTTTTTGGAGATTTTTTTTGGTTTTTTGTTTTTTGTTTTGTTTTGTTTTTTGTTTTGTTTTGTTGGCCCCAGGTTCATCCTATAAATGGCTAGCAGGCCGGCGTTCTGCAGCTTTGCAGGATACACAAAACAGGCAGGCTCTAAATGGTTAAAAATCCATTTCTTTGGGCTGTGTTTAAAACAACCACATGCATAAAAACTGGACTTTAGCACCCACAGGTTTTAGAGCCAAGGGTCCGCACCTGCAAGGAAAAAAGTAAGCCAGAGGGCCAGGCTGCATGGGCCATCTTTGGATGGTGTATGCAAGTCATTAACCTGGCCCGAGGGCTCTCTGGTCTCTCTCACACCCTTTCTATTCACAGGCTGTTTTCTCCAGGTTCTGAACTCCTCTCATGCTTTCAGGGTCTTCTAACTACACAGGTACTGACTGTTCTGCACCCACTGCCCACTGCTCTTCCTCAAGGAACCATTTCCTAACCCTGTGATTCGATACGATTAAATGCTTTCACAGTGCCCACGTATGTCAGCCATTCATCGTGAGTGGTGCCCTTTGTTGCCATTTCCCTGCTGGGATTACATACACAGCACCTGGCACAGTGAATCACACATACTAGGCATACAAAACAAATATTCATTGGATGAATGGAAAAGAAACGCCTAAATAAAATACAGAAGGAGTTATAAATCGACAACCTGAATAACGTATAAATGTGGAATCAGATTTCTATTTTTCTTTGTTACTAACTGGTGTATTCATTTAAAAAATATTTTGCATCCAGGGTTATTAAAAGCTCTTAAATACTGCCATTCGGGATTATTAGAATTTTTAAACCTTTACCCCAGACTTATTGTTATGGAACCTTTTCTTTACAAAATTTATTACAAAACTGACTCCCATCCCAGGGAGTCAATTACACTTTCCAACAGTATCATGTAAATAAGTGAAAATGGAGTAATGCTGAAGAAATCTATGAAGCTACGCAAAGTCGAATTACATACCAGCCAAAGAGTTTAGAAGAGCAGAATTTGGTGTGCAAAGACATATAAAGAAGCACCAAGAATATTCAGTATTCCGTTTACATTGTCAAGACAGCTGGCCTTGCTAGAAGTCTTTTGAGAGATGTGAATTAAGGGGGAGAACTTAATTCTTTTGGAGGCTTAAAATATAAGACTAATCTAATAAATTATTTTATCAACATTTCCCTTCCTACAATTTCTATCCTAAACTCATATTTCTGTACAAATATAGTGAATGAACTGTAGGTCACTTTGGTTTAAAAGGACTCAATAATTTTGTATTTTGTAAGTGTTCATAAAACTCACCCATAATCGTAAAAGAACATTAGTCACACTCTTACATAAATTATGATGCAATGTTTATACTATAATACTTTAAAGGACATAATGCTGTATATTTTAAATCACTGTTGATAGCGGCCTACATTCCTACTCAGAAGCTATTACCATGTGGTACAGTTAAAACATAGGAGTTTTATGTGAAAAAGTTTATCAGGCAACTCAAATGAACTCTTGTTCTCAATGATGACACATTATCCTCTAATTAAATCAACTAAGACAGCTCTGTTTGCAAGGATCATTCTAAAATTAATTCCCAAATCAAGAGTTTAACGAGTGGCACTCCTAACAGCCCAGATTTTAGATTGCTTTGATACCTGGAATTAATGTGATTCTTTTAGAAATCTAGTGACTCGACAAATCATAAAAAAAAAAGAAAAAAAATACATTTGAAGTCCAGCTAACTCACTTAGACCTCTCACACGGTTTCTCAAAAAGATTTTAAAGACAGCTAACTACAGAGAGAGCAACGAAATGAGAAATCTATGAAGCAGGAAGTTGAGTGGAAATTAAATGATTTATTTCAAACTAGGTATTTAACGTGTCTAAAAGGTAAGAATTGCCAAACACTTCTTTTTCTGTTTATGTTAATGTGATATCTACATGAAAATGGGGGGGATATGAAAATGGCAAATGTTTTTGATTAGTTGGGGG
>NW_027532599.1:1765960-1770275 GCF_008692635.1 Crocuta crocuta
CTTAAGTGGAGGGAGGGGGGGGTTGCAGAGGGAGAGAGGACAGGTTCCCTGGGAAACCCACCAGAGAAAGGAAAGGATTGTTGTACAAAGACCAGGTAAAAAAAATGCATTACAAACTCTAAAATTTGAAAACACTAAAGAACTTAAGAAAGCCAGTAGTATATCAGCAGAAAACAGTAGTCTTTTCTTAATTTGATTTTGAAACAGATTTTTAGAATGTTGAGATTAACTCGCATTAAAGAGACAGGAAAGAGTTTAATGCTTTATTACCCACCTGTAGCCCAACTCTCCACCTGCGACACAAAAACAGACAGAATACTGAGAAAACAATTACATTTCCTTCCTAATCTGCGGAGATAAACGTCCCTCCTCCCTCTACCCTATGATGACTTCCCGCAGCAAACTTTGGTGTACTAACCCGATATTCATCTAGGTCCAGTAAAATGAAAACTACCAACACATGTTCTTTAGTTTCCATCTTTATGTAACTACATAGATACAATTAACAAATCAATCGGGGGGCGCCTGGGTGGCTTAGTAGGTTAAGCGTCTGACTTTCGCTTAGGTCATGATCTCGCGGTTCATGGGTTTGAGACCCGCGTCGGGCTCTGTGCTGACTGCCAGCTCAGAGCCTGGAGCCTGTTTCAGAGTCTGTGTCTCCCTCTCTCTCTGACCCTCCACTGCTCACGTTTTCTCTCTCTCTCTCTCTCTCTCCTAGAATTAAAAAAAAAAAAAACAATTGGGAAGTACATACATGCCCAAACGATTTAGTGATGGTAGCATGGCCAATTCCTGAGAACATAAAATTCAACTACAAAGCGATTTTGAAAAATTGTCCCTGTTGCAAGTAAATAGAAAAACATTCAGCATGAACTATGAGGGAATACACATGGTGACTGATAATAGTAGGCTATACACCCATTGGTGAGGAAAGAATTGATTTTGCCTGCATTCATTCAACAAATGCAGAATGGCAGTGGGCAGGATTAAGTCTATGACTCCAGTACCTGGAGACAGATTGCCTGGGTTGGAATTCTCACCTCACTGCCTTCTAGCTGAGTCATCCTTGGGCCAGTTAATTATTTAAGTTTCTCTGTCGCTCAGTCTTTTCATCTATAAAATGGGGATAATGATGAGATCTACAAAGTTATTAAAAGGAATCAATAAGTTAGTATTTAATGTTTTAGAAGCAGGTAATGTTTAAATAGGGGCTGGGGTACACAGTAATCTCTACATGAGGGATGATTAAATATGACTGCATTAGATAACTAATGGAAAAAGTGGACATGTAGGCCAATAAGTCACCATTAGTCAGCTCTGAGGGGTTATAATGAATGACTCCAAGAAGGCTCAAGACATAAAATAGTGGCTCAGTAAGCATAAAACAGCATTCCCTGAAATGCCCAGTCTTTGAAGCAGATGCTCTTTTCAGTTCTTGAGTTCTTTTAAAAGTTTAGAGCCATAAAGAGGAGTTGGGATGGGAAAATGAGAGAACATTACCGATGCTCAAAGAAAGACTGGGATGTTTCATACCTACCTTTGATCAAAACAACACCCCTAACAAAGAACTTGACTTACTGCTCAATCCCTTCCCAGAAGACAGAATAAGAGAAAATAAGCATGTACACGGGGAAGGCTCTGGGCTAGTTATCTGGAAACATTTTGATACCACAAGAATTACTAAGTATCAGAATGGATTGCTGAAAGGGGGTCAGGAGTCTCCCCCTTCCCAGGCCTTTCACACAGGACAGATAGTCTATCTGATCTGCCTGGGATGGCTTAAAATCAGCGCTGAGTGAAGATTAATGGTGCAAACTGGCCCTTAAAGGCCTCCCAAGCACTCTCTGAGAGTATAACTTTATATATTACCCATCACAGCCCCTCATCTATGGAGTTTGAAGAACTCCCTTTTATCCTAGAATAGAAAAGGGCAACACTATTTCACAATTGTGAGTTCTGAGTAAAACTTTAATAATGTCATGATGAAGCATAATGTCCTTATTACTTCTCAGTTATTTTACCAGGCAAACTACCTGCAAATATCTTTCAATTAGAAACAGCTCTCATGAATCTAAATTATGAACAGCAGTTCCTTTAAATTCATGTTCCCTGGCAGACTAATGGCATATGCCATTTCTCAAGCAAACCATTAAAAGTCCAAATAACGCAAAGGATGAAAAGAGAATTTAAGGAAAGGATACCCACCATTTACTTGATAATAAAATGTCAATAGTATCAGAACTAGGGAAGAGCCAAACAGTGTTTTTCTTTAATAATGGGACATATTTCCTCAATGGTTATTCCAACAACAACACATAGCACTGAGTAGTTCACGTTGATGTATATGTACACACACACACACATATATATACATACACACACACATATATATGGATATGTATACATACAACGATCTTTTAATTGTCTTTCTACCAGATGTGTCTCTGACACCACAGTGACCTGTATCTTGATCATTTCCACCAGTATCAAAGCACGCTATGGTTAGGCAAAGTCAACAGTACCCCTCAGTCCTAGAAAGTGAGTTTAACAAAGTGCACGTTTTAGAAATTAATAGCTAATTATGAGCACTGTAATTGTCAGGAGGTGGAGGGAAAGAAGAAACCAAAAGAGCTGTAGTTAAAAATCTACTAAAGGATTTATTTTAACCACTGGAAATGTTCTTGGGATAGTAAATGGTTGAGTGCAGAAACTATTTACCCTAAAAACCTTCACTTTGATATTAAGGAGATTGCCTCATGCTAAGGATGGAGTGCAGTCCCCTGAAAGTCCCATAAGCCACTAAAGAATACCGAAGCAATTTAAAAATACTCAACTATTTTCTTCTCTGAGATATCATATCTGAAATCATGCTGGGAAATATCTGTGCGTTTAAAAGATGCAGTCTGAAAAAGCCCAGATTAGAGGAGAAAAAGTTCCTAGAAGCAGTGAGCCATGCTATCAAACCTTTTAAAAGTTGAATTCCCTGAGATTTGGGGAGGAGGAAAAAAGCAAAGCTGATCCTTATCAATTAATTACAAAGAATGAAATAACAGTAGGCAGAGGGTAAGGAGAGTTAAGAAACTTAAGGAGCTGTGGGGGCAGTCGCTCTCTATTCAGTGATTAACAAATTAAGGAGTTCTGGAAAAACGAGGGGAAGTGACAGGATAGCAAAGTAGACTTATAATTCACCACGGGTTCCGCCTCCGACTCACCAGAGGCTGGCTACGTCTGGCTCAGAATAGAAAAAGGCTCCCCGTGCACACTGCTCGGGGCTGCTGGCGTGGGCATGGGCTATTTTTTTCCCCCAATGCCTCAATTGATCCAAATGTGTTCATGTCGGTGTAAGTGCACACCTTCACTTGCAGCGTGTGCAGATCAAGCGTAACAAAATAGCAATTGCATTACGTATGGAAACGGGGATGCTTTAAGAAATCTGCAAGAAGCTTGGCCCCCCTCGACCAGCTCTTTGGCCACACGCAAGGAGGCTGGTGGACGCTCGGCGTTCCGCTTCGAGCATCTGAGGTCACCGAGGACTCGGGCGGCCGGGATGGAGCGGCCCGCGCCCTCGCGGCAGCCCCCGGCCTCGCGCAGCCTGATTCTCGCTCCCCGACACGTTTCATTCACAGAGCAACAGAGAAGCTCCGATTCGGTTGGAGCTAAGAGCCGGAGAACACGCACTCGGGCCGCCGCGCAAGTTGCCGGAGACCGAGTGCTCCCCACACGCCGCCGGCGCCCAGAAAGGGGGTGCGGGGGGCTCCCGGGCCCCCGCTNGGCCCTGCGGCCGCCGAGGGCTGCAGCCTGGCGGGCCGCGCGCCCGCGCTTACCTGCGATCTCCTGGTAGGGGATGTCCGCCAGGCTGAATCCCTTGGCAGCGTACGCCTGGCGGACCTCGCCGCAGCTCCGAGCCTTCACCTCCGCCCTGGCCGGGAGGGACAGCAGCAGCCCGGAGATGGGAAGAATCACAGCCCCGATCCAAGAAGGCATGGTGCGGCGTCCAGATCCAGCTCGGTAAGCCCCGGGGCCCGTGCGCTCTTCACCTTGCCCCTCGAGCTGAAAGCCCGCCAGAGCCCGCGGCGCGCTCCTCGCCGCTGCCCAGCGTCACCCCCTTCCGCCAGCCGAGGGGACGAGCAGCGCAGCCCTCTGGACTGCGCTCAGCAAACTTTTATAAGCCAGATGGAGGACGGCAAGCCAACCGGGGCTGGCTGGGAAAACAGCCGCCTTGCTCCTCTAGCCCCCCCAGATCGAAAACGGCGGGACCAAAACGAGGGAGAGAAGGCAGAGGAGTGTTTAAAAAAACAACATGGGGCTTCGGGGC